>NC_041343.1:35576997-35584497 GCF_004354835.1 Perca flavescens | reverse complement strand
AAACCTTAACCGTAATGACTACATGTTCGCCAGCTTCAAAGTATTTTATCTGAGTCTTACTGCAAAGTAAAGCACAGTGCTGCTAAACTCCACTATTAAATTACGTGAGTAACTTTAATCTATAGGAAGAATTACAATAGAAATCTTTATTCTTATTTCATATATTTAATTAAACTTCATCAGCAATCCAGTCTGCAGCATTTAAATCCTGTATAAAATATAAAATATATGTTCACACCCACACAACTCCCTCATAACCACAGACACACACCATACTATACATCATATATATTGTATACATGTATTTTTGAAACGCTTTGGCCCTTCATCTGAACGAGTAGTAATCTGATACTCACCTACGACGCTGAACACGTAGTACACCTGTGACTCCGCCTCCCCGGCGGCGCCGGCGGCCGAGCAGACGTACGACGTGTCGTTCAGACGACCTGTGAATCCGCGTCCTGGCTCGTACGTTGTCGTGGTAACCGGCGTCCTGCCGGGACGTTGGTACAGCGAGACGTTGAGCCGCGGGTCGGACACCACGCACGGGATGGTGTCTTCCTCCGCCTCCTTCATCACCACGCCTGGACCCAGCGGGACGAACCATTCCTCTGGCCCTGAAGGGGGGACGGAACATTACATCACCACGGGATGAATATCAGCCGCTCAGACAAACATATGTATATACCTAGATACAGCATTAGCCTGGTCCTACCAGACTCTGGTATATTAGCCTGGTCCTACCAGACTCTGGTACACTAGCCTGGTCCTACCAGACTCTGGTATATTAGCCTGGTCCTACCAGACTCTGGTATATTAGCCTGGTCCTACCAGACTCTGGTACACTAGCCTGGTCCTACCAGACTCTGGTACACTAGCCTGGTCCTACCAGACTCTGGTATATTAGCCTGGTCCTACCAGACTCTGGTATATTAGCCTGGTCCTACCAGACTCTGGTACACTAGCCTGGTCCTACCAGACTCTGGTACACTAGCCTGGTCCTACCAGACTCTGGTATATTAGCCTGGTCCTACCAGACTCTGGTACACTAGCCTGGTCCTACCAGACTCTGGTATATTAGCCTGGTCCTACCAGACTCTGGTACACTAGCCTGGTCCTACCAGACTCTGGTACATTAGCCTGGTCCTACCAGACTCTGGTCCAGAGTAGCCTGGTCCTACCAGACTCTGGTACACTAGCCTGGTCCTACCAGACTCTGGTATATTAGCCTGGTCCTACCAGACTCTGGTACACTAGCCTGGTCCTACCAGACTCTGGTACATTAGCCTGGTCCTACCAGACTCTGGTACACTAGCCTGGTCCTACGAGACTCTGGTCCAGAGTAGCCTGGTCCTACCAGACTCTGGTACACTAGCCTGGTCCTACCGGACTCTGGTACACTAGTCTGGTCCTACCAGACTCTGGTACACTAACCTGGTCCTACCGGACTCTGGTAGACTAGTTTGGTCCTACCACACTCTGGTCCAGAGTAGCCTGGTCCTACCAGACTGTGGTACACTAGCCTGGTCCTACAGGACTCTGTTACACTAGCCTGGTCCTACCAGACTCTGGTCCAGAGTAGCCTGGTCCTACCAGACTCTGGTACACTAGCCTGGTCCTACCAGACTCTGGTACACTAGCCTGGTCCTATCAGACTCTGGTCCAGAGAAGCCTGGTCCTACCAGACTCTGGTCCAGAGAAGCCTGGTCCTACCAGACTCTGGTACATTAGCCTGGTCCTACCAGACTCTAGTACACTAGTCTGGTCCTACCAGACTCTGGTACACTAGCCTGGTCCTACCAGACTCTGGTACACTAGCCTGGTCCTACCAGACTCTGGTATATTAGCCTGGTCCTACCAGACTCTGGTACACTAGCCTGTTCCTACCAGACTCTGGTCCAGAGTAGCCTGGTCCTACCAGACTCTGGTACACTAGCCTGGTCCTACCGGACTCTGGTACATTAGCCTGGTCCTACCAGACTCTAGTACACTAGCCTGGTCCTACCAGACTCTGGTCTAGAGAAGTCTGGTCCTACCAGACTCTGGTACACTAGCCTGGTCCTACCGGACTCTGGTAGACTAGTTTGGTCCTACCACACTCTGGTCCAGAGTAGCCTGGTCCTACCAGACTGTGGTACACTAGTCTGGTCCTACCAGACTCTGGTACACTAGTCTGGTATTACCAGACTCTGGTACACTAGCCTGGTCCTACCGGACTCTGGTACACTAGTTTGGTCCTACCGGACTCTGGTACACGGGCCTCGTCCTACCAGACTCTGGTACATTAGCCTGGTCCTACCAGACTCTGGTACACTAGTCTGGTCCTACCAGACTCTGGTACACTAGTCTGGTCCTACCAGACTCTGGTACATTAGCCTGGTCCTACCGGAATCTGGTACACTAGTTTGGACCGTGAGCTACCGTTAATCCTCACCGCTCGTTTCTGTGTGTGTGCACGACTGCAGTGACGTAACGAGATGATCTGCTCACCTCCACCAGGTATGAAGATGTCGATGTCTCTGCTCTGATTGGCCCACGCCTCATCACAGGTGTATCTCCCAGAGTTCCTCCAGGTGGCGTTAACGAGCTTCAGGACGCTGCTGGACCCCTGGGTCTCCATGGTAACGCCGTCCAACGGGGAGTCCGTCGGCAACCGCCATGTCACAGGACTCCACCCTGAACACACCTGCAGACAGACAGACAGACAGGTACCTGAACACACCTGCAGACAGACAGACAGACAGACAGGTACCTGAACACACCTACAGACAGACAGGTACCTGAACACACCTGCAGACAGACAGACAGACAGGTACCTGAACACACCTACAGACAGACAGACAGGTACCTGAACACACCTACAGACAGACAGACAGGTACCTGAACACACCTGCAGACAGAAAGACAGATACCTGAACACACCTGCAGACGGACAGACAGGTACCTGAACACACCTGCAGACAGACAGACAGGTACCTGAACAAACCTGCAGACAGACAGACAGACAGACAGGTACCTGAACACACCTGCAGACAGACAGACAGACAGGTACATGAACACACCTGCAGACATAGAGAGAGGTACCTGAACACACCTGCACACAGACCGACAGATACCTGAACACAGCTGCAGACAGACAGACAGACAGACAGGTACCTGAACAAACCTGCAGACAGACAGACAGACAGACAGGTACCTGAACACACCTGCAGACAGACAGACAGACAGGTACATGAACACACCTGCAGACGGACAGACAGACAGGTACCCGAACACACCTGCAGACAGACAGACAGGTACCTGAACACAGCTGCAGGCAGACAGACAGACAGACAGACATGTACCTGAACACACTTGCAGACAGACAGACAGGTACCTGAACACACCTGCAGACAGACAGACAGGTACCTGAACAAACCTGCAGACAGACAGACAGGTACATGAACACACCTGCAGACAGACAGACAGGTACCTGAACAAACCTGCAGACAGACAGACAAGTACATGAAAACACCTGCAGACAGACAGACAGGTACCTGAACACACCTGCAGACAGACAGGTGCCTGAACACACCTGCAGACAGACAGACAGATACCTGAACACACCTGCAGACAGACAGGTACCAGAACACACCTGCACACAGACAGACAGATACCTGAACACACCTGCAGACAGACAGACAGGTACCTGAACAAACCTGCACACAGACCGACAGATACCTGAACACAGCTGCAGACAGACAGACAGACAGGTACCTGAACACACCTGCAGACAGACAGACAGGTACCTGAACACACCTTCAGACAGACAGACAAACAGGATCCTGAACACACCTGCAGACAGACAGGTACCTGAACACACCTGCAGACAGACAGACAGGTACCTGAACACACCTACAGACAGACAGGTACCTGAACACACCTGCAGACAGACAGACAGGTACCTGAACACACCTGCAGACAGACAGACAAGTACATGAAAACACCTGCAGACAGACAGACAGGTACCTGAACACAACTGTCGCACTGCTTGCTCTTGAGGGAATTACTGTAATTGTTGGAATTGTTGGGGCTTTGTAAATTATAGAGTGTGGTCTAGACCTACTCTATCTGTAAAGTGTCTCGAGATAACTCTTGTTATGATTTGATACTATAAATAAAATTGAATTGAATTGAATTGAACCTGCAGACAGAAAGACAGGTACCTGAACAAACCTGCAGACAGACAGACAGATACCTGAACACACCTGCAGACAGACAGACAGATACCTGAACACACCTGCAGACAGACAGACAGACAGACAGACAGGTACATGAACATGCCTGCAGACAGGAAGACACACACCTGAACACACCTGCAGACAGGCACATGAACACCCCGACAGACAGACATGTACCTAAACAAACCTGCAGACAGACACACAGACCGACAGGCAGGCAGACACGTACCTGAACACACTTGCAGACAGGCAGACAGAAGCTGAACACACATGCAGACAGGCAGAGAGACAGACAGACAGGTACCTGAACAAACCTGCAGACAGACTTCTGAACCCACCTGCAGACAGGCAGACGGGCAGACAGCTTTGCAGACAGACAGGTAGCTGTGCGGACAGACAAGTGTTTACTGACCACAGTGAAGTTGGAGTTTGAGTTGAGCAGAACTTCACGCGAGGAAGGAAGCAGCTCCAGACCATCAACCAGGAACAGACCTGCAGAAAGACAGACAGGGAGTCAGACAGACAGACAGACAGACAAGGAGAGAGAGAGACAGGCAAGCAGACAGAGACAGACAGCGTACCCAAAAGGACGTGCAGCACCTTCAGACTCCCTGATTGTCCTCTGGTGGACCCCATCAAGGCTGCTGATCCTGAACATCACAGGAGAAATTTCAAATTAAAAGCTGTAGCTCTGTATGTACTGTCAGCGTCTCTGTAAGCAGCCGTGCAATGCATTCTGGGAGTTTCCCGCTCCTCATTTGCATAAATAATCCAGGTGACTTTATGTAAATGAGGGGTGCCTAGCTGGACTCTTTGTCTCTGGAAAACTCCTGAACATCTTTTAAAGTGACCGTTGTGGATATGAGATGAAGACAGACTGAGCAGCTGCAGCTCACAGAAAACGTTTCAGAAAAACATTTCACTGAGAGCCAGGCTGTTTAAATCATTTCAGAGCTCTGATGGTTCGAACAGACCTGAACACATTCCTCTCTGTGTGTCTGTGTGTGTGTGTGTGTGTGTATGTGTGTGTGTGTGTGTGTATCTGTCCCTGGGGATCTCTGCCAATCAGAGGCCTCATTGACCGTGTGTGTGAGAGGAATGTGAGTCAACCAGTGAAGAAGAAAATAAACAGGAAAGTATTTCCTGTGGGCAGCAGAGACGCTCCAAAACAACTTTAAATTCAGTTCCTCACACAGTTTTCAGCCAATCACAGCCATGCAGCTCCTTTTTTGTTCACTGTGCCCCGAGTCCAGTCCTGTAGGACCAAAGCCCGTTGGTTTGTGGACTTCTGTTTGAAGCCAGAAGTGCGTAGCAGGTAATTGTCCAAAACTGAAGTTCTTCTTGAGCAATCCTGCTCAACCTCAACGGAGAAGACCTGAATGTACCTACCAAAGTACGTTAAATTCCCAGAACTGTGGGTGAAATGGTGGAATTATTGAAATGCTGCTTCCATTACAGTGATGAAAGTGTGTGTGCTTGTTGTCACTTTCTTCTACAGAATCCAACCATCAGGTCACGGCTGGGACGGCTTCCTTCTGTTGGCAGAGACAGGCTTTTAACCCGGGATTAATCTTCAGACCGACTGTTACGGAGTATAACCCCCCCCCCCACACACACACACACACCTTTTACCATGACATTTCTCCAATAAAGGCTTCTAAAGTAAAAATTACACAACTGGAATGTTGGAATGAAGAAATCCATCCAGCCAATCTCAGGGAGATGCCAGACACAGTCATGAGAAACCCATTTCGACTAAGGTGGCACTGAATCCAGAGTTTTGGGGTTGGGCTGAATACTGAATCCACTGGTTGAGATGGTGCTGACTCCTCCTCCCATCCTCAGTCCATGAACCCAGTAAACACATGAATGAAGTAAACAGGGACTGTCCTTCCTTTGGTACCTGAAGTTGCTGCATTCTGGCTGCTGTCTGGAAATTCCTTCATGCACAACTCATTGTGTGCATGAAGGATGTTTGATACCAAATGTTGTAACCATGTTGTGTATTGTTTAGGGTCCTCGCCACCACCAGACCAATCAGCATTGAGAATTGAACATGTAGCTGGACTTGAATGGCCTTCTTTTGACTGAAAGTACTGCCAAACAACACTTTTTCTGCTCACCAGTTCCATGTCCACTTTCTCACAGCCTGCTGCATTGAACGCTCCACCTACGTAAGTAGCACAGAGTGCTAGCGTAGGGTTCGGTTCACTGGGAACAAATTCTAAGGTTCAGCAGAAACCCAACCCCGTCAAAAAGCCCAATATTCAGCCCAATCAGAAGACAAATTCTGGATTTGGTGCACACCTAATTTCGGCCGCTTGTAGCTGGGATCTTGTTCTGTTTTGACCCTGCCTTCATCACTAGAGAACTGATGAGGAGACACACAGACAAGTACCACAACACACCTGCAGACAGACAGACAGGTACCTGAACACACCTGCAGACAGACAGACAGACAGACAGACAGGTACCTGAACAACCGTCAATGCAGTGAACTTCCTGTGCATACAGCAACAAAACATGGACTGTTAGGAATTCCAGTGCTTAAATTTTGGTAGCTTTTTGAAGGAACGCTTCATGGGAACAGGCTGGATATTCAACGTGGAGCTCGCTAGCTTGGAGCTTGTTGTGTCCTGACAATATCAGAGTTTTGTGTGCAGATTCTCTGCACAGATGTCAGTGTTGTGTCGTCTGATTCATTTTATATTCGTTCCTATTTGAATATGTAATCCTGTGGTCCAGCTGATGTCTCACGTGAGGATCAAACCATTGACCATCGTGTCTCTGGGGATGAGAAAGACTTGCAGAGTGCAGGTGTCACTGCTCCATGCTCAAGGTTTCCTGGCTCCTGATTGGATGGGATCTGACTCTGAAACAAATTAAAAGCTGATTATTACGTTACATGTCATTTAGCTGACACTTTTATCCAAAGCGACTTACAATTGCTATAAATGTCAGAGGTTGCACGCCTCTGGAGCAACTAGGGGTTAAGTGTCTTGCTCAGGGACACATTGGTTGATGTACCGCAGTGGGAATCAAACCCAGATCTCCCACACCAAAGGTATGTGTCATATCCACTGCACCATCACCATCATCATCATAACAAACTTGTCTTCTTAATGAACTAATTACAGTATAATGTAGGTGTTTGCTGTGTAATACAAGTGGTGTATTTCTGTCTAAAGACCATGTTACTTCTCTTTTGTCTAATTTAATACAAAGTACAGCTTATTACATCTTTTAATGTTCTGTAAAATAAAGTGAGACATAAAAAGAC
>NC_041343.1:35491997-35571997 GCF_004354835.1 Perca flavescens | reverse complement strand
GTTCAGCCTTATGATGTCAGTGATGACATCATCAATACTAGACATACACCAGAAATACTCTGAAGCTCCTCCCCAAACATTTCATCACACTGGATCAGCAGAGAACCAAAGACAGGGTGAGTAGGAAGAGACAAAGACTTCAACTGTTAATACCATGAATCAAACTAGAACTAAATATGGACTATATGTAGGGACAGGTGTCCTCTAGACCAGTGGTTCTCAAATGGGGGTCTGTGTACCCAAAGGGGGACTTTGGCGGTCTGCAGGGGGTACATGAGCGCTTTTTTTGAAGTTGTTGTCACTGTTTTTGAAGTTTGTCACTTTTTTAAAGTTTTTGTCACTATGTAGTTCAGTTAAGTTGATTCTTTGTCCCAAAAGGGTCATATGTTTACATCAGGATGACACCACACAACAATAACCCAATAAAGACAGCAGCTTCAGCTGAGCTAAAGAATAAATAGTTGCAGAGTTGTATTGGAGTGATAATGAAAGTAAAATAAGAACTCAAAGCAATAAATAATAATAATAACAATAATAATAAGGATAATAAATAAATACGGGGGTCATTAATATAACTGAGGGCTGTCCCCTCCTCTAGCTGAGCTGAGTGCCTGAAGGAACGAGGAATAATCTCTGGTTAAGGGGGCTAAACCATTGACTTTACAACCTGTTTTTGCCTTCCTTCTTTCCTGCTTTTTTTCTCCAAGTTTGTCAAAGTTTTTGTCGCTTTTTTCAAAAATCAATTCCTCCTTTTTAAAGGATTTTGACTATTGTCCACCTATTGTTGCCTTACTTCCTTTTTCTACCGATTGTTTCCAAGTTTTTTTAAAGTTTTTTTATTTCCTTTTTTCATGATCATTTGATTTTCTTTTAGTAACATGGCTGCTGTTTGGTAAATCTATCGCTGGTCAGGAGGCGGGGGGGTTACCTGGCTTAAAAACACAATTCAAATTAACATTATTTTTAAAGATTATTTTTTGGGCATTTTTAGGTCTTTATTTGGATAGGACAGCTGAAACTAGTGTGATCTTCTCCTGATCTATTCTCTGCTGTTTTGATTGAAGTAGAACTATCTTAGAGTCAGTTGGTCTGTCTCTCCTCCAGCTCAGTGTTGAGAGGAACGCTGAGGCAGCATGTTTGACAGTACGCAGCTTTAAGCAGATATATATATATATATATATATATATATATATATATATATATATATATATATATATATATATATATATATATTCAATTTTATTTATAGTATCAAATAACAGAGTTATCTCGAGACACTTTACAGATAGAGTAGGTCTAGACCACACTCTATAAATTCCAAAGCCCCAACAATTACAGTAATTCCCTCAAGAGCAAGCATTAGCAGTGGCTAATACTCCCTTTTAGGAAGAAACCTCGGCAGACCCAGACTCTTGGTAGGCGGTGTCTGACGGGCCGGTTGGGGGGGTGATGAACAGTGGCAATAATAGTCACATTAAAGATAATGGATCAGTGACTTCGAGGTAGTCCTGGAAGTTCATGTCATAGCAGGGCACATCGTGTCATACTGAGTAGTGCAGTCTCCTATACCGGATCCTGACTACTCTGTGCATAGGAACATCACAGCAGGGCATTGCGGGATGTAACGTGGCGCTGCAGAGCACGGGTGGAGGCTGCGGATGCAGCAGGACGCAGCAGGATGTGGCCGGGAAATGCAGAGAATAAACATAAACAAAAAGAAGAAACATAAGGACTCCGGGGAGAGCTAGATTAGTAACAAGCAGTTCTGGGACAGGATGCATATAAAAGGAAACAAGAGAAAACCGAGATGAGAGAGCAGCTCAGTGTGTCTTAGGGAGGAACAGCCTCCCCGGCAGTCTAGAATTGTAATAGCATAACTTAAGAGAGGCAGGTTAAAGAGAGGTGCCTGGTCGGGCTAGAACTCCCCCCAACCGGATCGCGCTGTACTGGCCTGCCTCCCTCTACTCTCGCTAGATTATTAATTATATAATAAATAAAACTGATGACTACAAAGAGAAGCAGGTGGGCCGGGTTAGGTGGACGCTGCAACTCCTCATTCCCTAACTATAAGCTTTATCAAAGAGGAGAGTTTTCAGTTTACTCTTAAATGAGGTGATGGTGTCTGCTCCTCGAACCCTGACTGGGAGCTGGTTCCACACGAGAGGAGCCTGGTAGCTGAAGGCTCTGACTCCCATTCTACTTTTGGAGACTCTAGGTACCACCAGTAACTCTGCATTCTGGGAGCGCAGTGCTCTACTAGGACAATAAGGTACTAAGAGCTGTTCTAGGTATGATGGTGCTAGACCATTTAGAGCTTTGTAGGTCAGGAGGAGGATTTTAAAGTCAATCCTGTATTTCACAGGAAGCCAGTGCAGAGAAGCTAAAACAGGAGAAATATGATCTCTTTTCTTAGTTCTCGAGAACATGCGCTGCAGCATTCTGGATCAGCTGGAGAGTCTTAAGGGACTTATTTGAGCAACCTGACCGTAGGGAGTTACAATAGTCCAGCCTGGAAGTAACGAATGCATGGACTAGTTTTTCAGCGTGGTTTTGAGACAGGATATTCCTAATTTTGGCAATATTACGAAGATGAAAAAAGGCTGTTCTCGATGATTGTTTTAGATTGGCGTTAAAGGATATATCCTGATCAAAAATAACTCCTAGATTTCTGACAGTAGTGCTGGAGGCCAGGACAACACCATCCAGAGTAGCTATGTCTTTAGATAATGAAGTTCTGAGGTGTTTAGGTCCCAGCACAATAACTTCATTTTTGTTACAGTTTAACATCAGAAAATTATAGGTCATCCAGGATTTTATATCTTTAATGCACGCTTGAAATTTAGCTAACTGTCCACTTTCGTCTGGCTTAATTGACAGATATAATTGTGTGTCGTCTGCGTAACAGTGAAAGTTAATTGAGTGTTTCCTAATAATATTACCAAGAGGAAGCATATATAAGGAAAATAGAATTGGTCCAAGCACTGAGCCTTGAGGAACCCCATGGCTAACTTTAGTGTACTTGGAGGATTTATCATTAACATTAACAAATTGAGATCGATCAGAGAAATAGGACTTAAACCAGCTCAGAGCAATTCCTTTAATGCCAACTAAGTGTTCCAGTCTCTGTAACAGGATTGAATGGTCAATAGTGTCAAAAGCAGCACTAAGATCTAGTAAAACAAGGATGGAGACAAGTCCTTTGTCTGCAGCAGTTAGAACGTCGTTAGTAATTTTCACCAGTGCCGTCTCTGTGCTATGATGCTTTCAAATACTGATTTGAAAGTCTTCAAATAAGCTGTTGCTATGGAGAAAATCACATAACTGATTAGCAACTACTTTCTCAAGGATCTTGGAGAGAAAGGGAAGGTTAGATATAGGTCTATAGTTTGCTAAGACATCAGGATCGAGGGTGGGTTTTTTCAGAAGAGGTTTTATCACAGCTACTTTAAATGACTGCGGTACATAACCTGTTAATAAGGACATATTGATCATATCTAGTAATGAAGTGTTTACCACGGGTAACGCTTCTTTGAGTAATCTCATTGGGATGGGGTCTAAGAGACAGGTAGATGGCTTAGCTGAGGATATCTTTAACATTAATTGTTGAAGGTCTATAGGATAAAAGCAGTCCAAGTATATGTCGAGACTAGTCGTTATTTCTAGCGACTCTGCGTTTAAAGGTGAACCATTAGAAGTTGAGGGCAAAAGGTGATGAATTTTATCTCTAATTGTTATAATTTTATTATTAAAGAAGCTCATGAAGTCATCACTACTCAGAGCTAGAGGAATAGATGGCTCAGTTGAGCTGTGGCTATCTGTCAGCCTGGCTACAGTGCTGAAAAGAAACCTTGGGTTGTTCTTATTTTCTTCTATTAGTGATGAGTAATAGTCTGATCTGGCCTTTCTTAGGGCCTTCCTATAGGTTTCGAGACTTTCTTGCCAATCCAAACGGGATTCCTCCACTTTGGTGGAACGCCACTTACATTCGAGGTTTCGCGAGATTTGTTTTAATTTGCGAGTTTGGGAGTTATACCAAGGTGCTAATTTCCTTTGCTTCATCATCTTCTTTTTCAGGGGAGCAACAGAGTCTAAGGTCGTCCGTAGGCAAGTCGTAGCACCGTCTACAAATGTATCAATTTGAGAGGGACTGAGGTTAACATAGAGGTCCTCTGTTATGTTAAGGCATGACATAGAGTCAAATGCTGTTGGAATATCTTCTTTAAATTTAGCTATAGCACTGTCAGATAGGCATCTAGTGTAGAAGCTTTTATCTAATTTAGTATAGTCAGGAAGTAAGAATTTGAAAGTAATTAAAGAATGATCTGATAATACCGAATTCTGCGGAAATATTATTAAATCCTCAATTTCAATACCATATGCCAGCACAAGGTCGAGGGTGTGGTTAAAACAGTGCGTCGCCTTGTGCACACTCTGACTGAAACCGATTGAATCCAGTATTGAGTTGAAAGCAGTACTAAGGCTATCATTGTCAACATCCACATGGATATTAAAATCACCTACAATACGTACTTGGTCTGATTTAAGGACTACACATGATAAAAACTCTAATATAATATAATTGGCTGTAATGTTTTCCATTTTGGATGTTGAAGATTAAGAACAAGACTTTCAAAGGAGTTATATTTTAGTTTAGGTTTAGGAGTAATTAACAAGCTTGAATCAAAGATGGCTGCAACTCCCCCTCCTCGGCCTGAGCCTCTAGGAATTTGAGTATTAATATGACTGGGAGGAGTGGCTTCATTTAGACTAACATAGTCTTCATGGCCCAGCCAGGTTTCAGTAAGACAAAATAAATCAATGTTATTATCTGATATCAACTCGTTAACCAATAATGCTTTAGAAGACAGAGATCTAATCTTTAATAGTCCACATCTACTTTTCCTATTTTGTTCTATCGTTGCAGTTGTTTTAATTATAATTAGGTTGTTAAGTATAGCGCATCTGTTGTTTACCTTTTAATTTAACCGATCTGAGTCGGGGAACAGACACCGTGCTTATTAGACTATGAGTGGGCGACTGCTCCAACGGAAGCACAGGGGGGCGCATTGCACTGCACCTTACTAATATATATATATATATATATATATATATAACTTGTATATGTGTGTGTTTTTATTACTCACTACTGAAGTCGAAAATACTTCCCCTCACACAAGACAGCATTCATACTACTCGCTGTACTTCATACTTTTTAGTAGCTGGATATCAACCCATCAAACGTGAGTTATTATTTAATCTTCAGATTACAGAGAGCGTCTCACAATGCAACACAACGCTAACAACCTGCAGGCTGATCAGTTTGAATGTTTAAATAAAGTTATAAAAGGTTGAAGTGGCTTCTGAAGACTTAAATATGTCAAAGTTCTCACACACACACATACACACAGACATACACACAGATGCATGCACACACACACACACACACACACACACACACACACACACTCACTCACCTACATTCTTGCAGCTGGTTGAGCCGGTGACGTTTCTGAGTTTACTTTAAAAACAGCTGATTGGTTGGTTCAGGTGTGTTCCTGTGGACCAATCACAGCCTTCTCACACTGTAATGCAGATGTAACGACACACAGACACACCTGGGGAGAGAAGTGATTGTGTTCGGAGGAGTTCTCAGCGAGGTAAGAGCTGCTGTTTGATCTAAAACTGTTGTTCACTCCGTAATGTTCATGTGTTCATTCTGTTTCTAACATGTGATCTATAGTCACTGTCTGCCTCAGTAATGTTCATGTGTTCATTCTGTAACATTTGATCTAGTCACTGTCTGCCTCTATAAGGAGGACTCTGAACTCTCTCAACCACTTCTCATTCTCAAGTTCACATGCTAGCATTGGTATGTGTGTGTGTGTGTGTGTGTCAGCTGTGTTTGCATTAGAGCTGCTTTAACAAGAGCATTTCTTATCTTATATGATATTCTCCAACATTCTGACCACGGCCGGCCGGTCCCAGGGCAGCTAAGTTTAGGGTGATTAACAGAAACTAGTTGAGATTAGGAAGATGTGGGTTTGGACTCTGGGTGGAAGCTGTGTGTTTTGACAGCTTCATGTATGACTGCGTGGTGAGGACAGGCTGGTATTTAACACACAAACTGTTCTCTCAGGTGTGTGTGTTTCACCGTCTCTGTAGTTTCCTGATCCATGATTGATCTTGTGTGTGTCTCCTTTAACAGATGACTCCTCCTCCTCCACTTCCTGTTCCTGTCCCAAAGCCCCGAGCTCGCTACGCCAGGACCAGTCTGAGCTCCTCTTCAGACATGTGAGCACACACACACACACACACACACACACACACACACACACACACACACACACACACACACACACACACACACACAGACACACACACACAGAGACACACACACACACACACACACACACACACACACACACACAGAGACACACACATACAGCACGCACGCACACTCACACATACACATACACAGTGACACACACACACCGACAGAAGCAATAATTTACAGAACTATAAAAAGTTGATTGTTGTATTTTTTATGGTGTTTGTTTCAGAGATGTTATCGGTGAAAATCTACAACCAGGTTTCTCTAATGGAGTTCACCTGAACACAGGTACACACACACACACACACACACACACACAGCAAAGCACGATTTGGCGTTAACGAGGTAACTTCAACCCCGTTAACATTCCCTGATGGGTATTTTTATGACAGATAGATATTTCCAGTGTAGGGAATTGCGTATATAGGCTATTTGTCGGCTTCTTGAGCCGTGTGTTGCCGATGCCACACATCGGTTTGAATTACACTACCGGTCAAGTTTTAGAACACCCCAATGTTTCCAGGTTTTTATTGAAATTCATGCAGTTCAATGTCTTATTGTACTCTGAAATGAAAGAATAGAACAAATGAACAATTTAAGTTAAAAAAGAAATCATGGAAACAATTTCTAAACCAAAATGTATTCTAAATGTTTATATAATAATATATCAAAGTAGCCCCCTTTGGCAGATCTAACAGCTGAACACACTCGTGGCATTCTTTCTACAATGGAAATCAAATATTCTTCAGAAAGTTCTTCCCAACTCTGTTGCAGAAGTTCCCATAAATGTGTGGCCCTTGTAGGTTGCTTTGCTTTCACTTTTCTGTCCAGTTCATCCCAAACCAGCTCAATGGGGTTTAAGTCTGGTGACTGTGCTGGCCACTCCATGTTTTTAAGCTTACCATCTTGTTCTTTTTTGCTAAGGTAGTTCTGGCATAGCTTGGACTTATGTTTTGGGTCATTATCTCGCTGTAGGATGAACCCCTGACCAACTAGGCCCATACCAGAGGGTACTGCATGGCGCTGCAAAATGCTGTGGTAGCCGTTTTGGTTCAGGGGGCCTTTCACTCTGTACAAATCACCGACCCTGGATCCAGCAAAACCCCAGACCATCACGCTTCCTCCTCCATGTTTGACAGTTGATGTCACACACTGAGGAACCATCCTTTCTCCTAATCAACGGCGTACAAAAATCCTGCGTGATGAACCGAAGATTTCAAATTTTGATTCATCAGTCCATAACACCTTCTTCCAGTCTTCAGTAGTCCATTGACGATGTTTCTTGGCCCAGGCAAGCCTCTTTTTCTTATTCTGATGTCTTAGCAATGGCTTTCTTGCTGCAACTGGACCTATCAAACCTGCAGCTCCAAGTCTTCTCTTTCCAGTTGAAACTGAGACTTGCTTATTCCGACCACTATTAAGCTGTGCTTGAAGCTGTTGTCCTGTGAGCCGCCTATCACGCAAGCTGTTGACTCTCTGAAACTTGTCTTCTGATTCTGTTGTGGCTTTGGGTCTGCCAGACCTCTTCCTGTCAGAGTCTCCCCCAGTTTCTAAGTGCCTTTTGATGGTGAAGAATACTGTACTCACTGACACCTCGACTTTCTTCACAATTTCTCTGTAGGAAAGAACAACATTCTTAAGTGTTATGATGTCTGTCTCTCTTCCATTGTTAATTGCCTTTTTTCCGCCATTTCTATAGCAACACACTACTGTCTGCAGTACAATACTGTTCATATAATACTCACGAGGGTACGGTACCACAGTGTGTTCCAACAATACTTTTATACAAACAGACAGAGGGGGTTGGAAGTAATCCAGACCAGTGTGAACACCTGTGGGAATTGGTAGCACCAACTTTCAAAGCTTGATCAACCTTGTTCTAGTGTCAGAAAAGACTAGAATAGCAGAAAGTGGGGTAATTATTTATGGATTGAGTGATCATTCTATTGTTTTCTGTACTCAAAAGATAAAGAAAGCAGTGCTCAATTGCCATAGCTCTATAAGGATCAGGTCGCTGAAAAGGTATAGCAAAGAAGCACTTGATAACTGCTTGAATCTAAAAAACTGGTCTGTTGTGTTGCAATGTATGGGTGTTGATAAAGTATGGTGCTCTTTTAAATGTATGTTTTTAGAAGTTGTAGACAAACTAGCTCCATTTAAAGTAGTAAGAATTAAACAGAGGACAGAACCCTGGATAAATGATGATATTCTTGAGGCAATTAGGATGAGAAACAAGAAGTATGACACATTCAGGAGAAATAAGGATGATCAGAATTGGGCAGAGTACAAAAAGGTGAGAAATGAAGTTAGTAGATTAGTGGTGTATGCTAAAAAGGCCTATTTCAATGATAAAATTATGGAATATAAAAATGATTCACGTAAATTATGGAAGTCCCTCAAGCAGCTTGGCTACAGCAACAGGTTGAAAACAAAAACCAGTAGCTTAACTCTTGATCTGGGGAATGAAGTTACAGCAGAAAAGATGACAGTGGCAGATAGTTTTAACAACTACTTCTCATCAGTTGCTAGTAAACTGGTGGAAAAGCTACCTGAGCAGTCAGGGCAGTACGGTGAAAGTCACATCCTTGACTTTTATTCTCAGCAAGCGGTTAAAGCAGATGGCTTTTCTTTTCAAAAGGTGTCAGAGGCAGTTGTACTTGAGAAACTTAAAAATTTAAATAGCTCGAAAGCCACTGGCTTTGACAATATTCCTTCCAGATTTTTAAGAGATGCTGCTGAGGTTATTACCCCATGTATTACTCATATCATTAATATGTCTATAGAGCAAGGATATTTCCCCAATGATTTTAAGCTTGCCAGAGTGATTCCACTTTATAAGAAAGGGAGTAAATTAGACCATGGAAACTATAGACCTGTTTCTATTCTGTGTAGTCTGTCAAAGATAATGGAAAAGATTATTTTTGAACAGATTGACAAGTATCTAGTATCACACAATCTACTTTATGAGTTCCAGTCTGGCTTTCATAAGTCACATTCCACTGACACTTGTTTACTGTATCTAACTGACTACATCAGGAGGGAGGTAGATAAAGGGCATTTTTGTGGTATGGTCATGTTAGACCTACAGAAGGCCTTTGACACCGTTGACCATGGCATTTTGGTACGCAAATTAAAAGCCATTGGTTTTAATGACGTAGCAGTCAGATGGGTGAGGTCTTAAAGGATAGGAAGCAGGTGGTGGATATTGGGGGATCAATGTCTCAACCACTATGCATAGACTGTGGGGTCCCGCAAGGGAGTGTCTTGGGTCCACTTTTTTTCCTTCTATATATTAATGACCTTAAGTCTGTATGTTCTTGTGAACTTTTTTTATATGCAGATGACTCTGCATTATTGGTTTCTCATAAAGATAAGAACATAGTTGAAATAACTCTTAGGGTAGAATTATTGAATGTCAGTAGGTGGATGTCTGACAATAGGTTATCGCTTCACTTAGGGAAAACGGAAGCCATACTGTTTGGGACAAAGATAAAACTGAAAAGATCCCCTGGTTTTAAGGTTTTAGTTGGAGATAATGAGATTAATGTTAAGGACTCGGTTACTTACCTAGGTTGTGTGCTGGACTGCCACTTGACTGGAGTGGGCCAAGCGCAAAAGGTACTTGCCAAAGTGAATCAAAGAGTGCGTTTCTTGGCAAGAATCTCAAGATTTTTGGACAGGAACGCAATGTTAACTCTGGCTAGTGCTCTAATTCAGCCTTATTTTGACTATGCATGCTGCTCATGGTATAAAGGTGTCTCACAGCATATGAAACATAGGCTACAGACTGCTCAAAATAAGGTTGTGAGGCTTATTCTGAACCTCCCCATGCGATCTCATCTTGATACTTCTCATTTTGAGACTATTGGGTGGTTAAAAGTCGAAGATCGAGTCTCTCAGATTCAGCTGTGCATGGTACATAGGACTGTGTATGGGGTTGTCCCCAAATATTTAATCAATTATTTTAACAGAGTAAGAGATGTTCACAGCCACGCCACCAGGGGAAGTTTTACTGATTTTGTACCTCCTAGATTTAAGAGTAATTTAGGTAAGGAGTCCTTTCTGTATGTAGCAACAAGCCTGTGGAACAGGCTGCCAGGAAATTTAAAGAAGGTCAGAAGTTTAGGAGGTTTTAAGCAGGCACTGAAAAAATGGCTTAGATGCCAATTGTAGTATGAGGATTTATTACTGTATTGTTTTATGTATTTATTTAATGTATGTATGGTTTGTGATGATTGATGTTTGACCTGTGCCGCTTGCTCACCTCCCCCTTTCCCCTTGGGACCACAATGGAAATAAGCCTCAGGGCTTTATTGTGTTATCCTGACCTTTTTGTTTTTTTTAAGGTATGGTTCATAGTTGTATCGTATTTTATAATGAAATGGGCAAATAAAATCAATCAATCAATCAAACTCCATTGCTGCAGAACAGCTTTACCTTGTTAACCCATTTCTTTTTCCCTGAAAAAGGCCTTTTTGTAAAATTCTGAAATGTACATTATTTTTCAGTTTTGGGTAACCTTACTTTTTGTTTAACCTCAGGCAGTTCACCACTTACCTTTGTACCATTTCAAGCTATTCATTGGACTTGAACTGCTAAAATTTCAATAACAAACTAAAACAAACCAGTAGTGTATGTTTTAATATTTTTTATTTTCTCTCACGATCGCTTCCACTGCCAGGGTTGCATCTGATAATATAATAGGCTAAAGCAACGGCAGTTTATGGAAAGCAAAAGAATAATTATGGTCAGATCTTGGTCCAGACTAATGGGGAAGTGATTTTGATGAGCGTTGTGATTAACGCATAGCTTTCCTTTCTGCGTTTTGCCTGTAAAACCGTGTTTTTCATATTTATGTAGAATTATAGTTTATTCTTATGGAAAATATGCGGCTTTGTTATTGGTCGTGCTGTGCAAACCCCGCCTCTTTTATGCGAAAGCGCATGCCACTGGATTGGGAAACCCTGGGTTGTCTGTCTGTCTGCCTGCCTGCCTGTCCGTCTGCCTGTCTGTCTGTATACTAATCCAGGGTTGATTGAGCTAGTTGTTAACCACCATCACAGCTTATGCGGGACCGTGATTGTTAGCACAGGTGAAGCCGGGGAACTGGAATAAATCCAGGACTTGTTGATCTGGATTCATAGGACAGGCCTCAGGTCTTTGGGAAAACAGAATCTTTTTGTGTTTTTACTGAACATGCTTTTTACATCTCTTACAGCAGAGTCAGTTAGCTTTCACTGTAGCTTCTTACTTTTTGAATTGCTCTCAGTCCTTACTCTCAGCGCTGTGATTTAAGAGACTAAACTCTGTGATTTAAGCAGCTTTTCTAAGGGAAAGTGATCTGACGTGTGCCTGAAACAGCTGCAGGTTATTTCTGACTCTGACGTGCTTCACCGTGTTCCAGTCCAAACAGTCGAACCGGTTTGTTCCTCCTGCTGTTTGTGGACACTGCAGACAGATTATTATCTAACCAGTTTGTCTTCTGACTGCTGACGGTAGAAACTCACACCACACGCTGGTGACTCACAGACAGATCCTTTCTATCAGAGTCAAGTTACAACCAGCTCACTGAACTTCCACATTCTTTCATTTAGCCTCTCAGCCCTCGATGACACAAAACAAAGACTTTAAAGGGTTATTTTTCAATGTTTTATTCAGCCCTATCTTCCCATGTTTGTGTGTCTAAGTGACTGATGGGAACAACAGTCTTTGAAACTGGTCCAGTATTGCGTGAGAAGGCTGTAACTGTGTTTTAAACAATGCTGCTTGAGGCTGTAGGGATTGTGCAATACTTTAAAGTGTTTTTCTGGGGGAGGAGGGGAATATGTTTACATGCAATCTGTTTTACCACGGCATAAGTACGATACTTTGTGCTTTATATATTCTTGTGACTGTTACAGTAAATATTTATAACTGTCAAGGCATTATTTATGTGTGCAGCTTGGAGTCATAAACATATTTCCCTAAGGGGACAATGAAGTATATGTATTATGACGGGCAACCGAGAACTGGGCTGCGGTGTAACCCTAATTCAGCGTCCGTTAGCGTTAGAGTGAGATCTTTTAGTTTAACATGAAAGAGCCCCGACATTACCAAACCCACCAAATTCTGTGTAAATAATCAGGACTTTTATCATCGTTAAACACACTTCCTTCAAAATGGACAAAAACTAAATAAATCAAAAGCCTTCTTGGTTTGCTTTCCACTATTTCAACCACTCTGGTTTGGTTGAAATAAACCCTTAATTCACCCATTTACATGTGGAGATATGCTGGCTCTATACACGCTAAAAGTCCTGATTATTTACATGGAGTCTGGTGGAGATATGCTGGCTCTATACACGCTAAAAGTCCTGATTATTTACATGGAGTCTGGTGGAGATATGCTGGCTCTATACACACTAAAAGTCCTGATTATTTACATGGAGTCTGGTGGAGATATGCTGGCTCTATACACGCTAAAAGTCCTGATTATTTACATGGAGTCTGGTGGAGATATGCTGGCTCTATACACGCTAAAAGTCCTGATTATTTACATGGAGTCTGGTGGAAATATGCTGGCTCTATACACGCTAAAAGTCCTGATTATTTACATGGAGTCTGGTGGAAATATGCTGGCTCTATACATGCTAAAAGTTCTGATTATTTACATGGAGTCTGGTGGAGATATGCTGGCTCTATACACGCTAAAAGTCCTGATTATTTACATGGAGTCTGGTGTAATTTGGTGATGGTGATTTTGGGGCTGTTTCATGTTAAACTAAAAGGATCTTACTCTTTAACTAAAAGGTCTATCTCTGTAGGGATCCATCCCATAATGTTGTCAGACTCTTAGAATAATAATGTGAGTCTGTCAGCAGCAACAACAGAACTTTTAGTGGAGTCTAACTGCTGCTGAACATTAGTCCTGTAGGGTTACATTACAGACTGGTTCTGGTTTAATACTGGACCAGTTTCACATTTTGTTGTTCACATCAAAACCTCAGACACACAAACATGGAGACAGAGAGTCCAGGTTGGAGAAATATCAAAGTTATTGGACAAATAATTTGGAAATATAACAGATGTCTGATAATGATATTATCACTGTGTCCTCCTCCTCAGATAAAGAAGCTCCTCCTCCTCCTCTCAGTGGGTCGGATCATGGCGCCGTCTTCCCGACTCTATCCGGCGTCACTGACATCATCGCCTCCAGCATCCCATCATTGGCTGGATTTGCCACCTCCATCGGTGGCTCCGTCCCCTCGGCCCCCTTGGCCCCCTCGGCCCCCTCAGCCCCCCCCTCCATCGACAGTAGGGCTAACAGCATCGCTGCCCACATACCTAGCTTAGCAGGAACTGCTAGCGCTGTGGCTAATCCAGCAGTCACGTTGGACTATGCCTCCCCCTCTGCACCTCCTTCTAACACAGCTGCTGTTAGCTTAGACAGCATCATTAGCTCGTTAGCTAACATACCCAGTTTAGCAGGGATTGTTAGCAGTGTGGCTAACCCTGCTGTTAGCTCCGTGACGACCCCTGCCACCTCGTCAGACCCGCTGTCCAAACCGCAGAGTATCGGAGCAGCTCACACAGGTACAGCCACCAACCAATCACACAGAATCCTTCAAAATAAAAGTCTTATGTTACTTTGATTTGGCGGGAACAAACACACATTCTAAGTATTCAGGGGGGCGTGGCCTCTGTGTCTGCGTTACTTCATAAAACTGCACTCTGGTCTATTTTTAACCATTTTGGAACATTTAAACACTCATGGGCCAAAGAAATCGAAGTACACATCAGATAAATGTTTCCCAAAGATGGTTTGTGATTTCAGGTAGTTGTGAAAACGTTGTTTGGTTATTATAAGTTATTTTATTCTATAAATACGGGCTGAATAGACTAGCCCGATCTGCTGGGGGTTTGATTCCTCCCTGCAGCTCAGGCTGGAAACCTGAACGTTTATCTATCCTGCTTCTGTTTCAAATCTGCGGGGACCAATCACAAACTGGCTTATCCACCTGGTGCGCTATTGGCTGGTTTAACACGATGACGATAGAGAAGCGACCAAGCAGCTTCTTGTTTACATTCAACATGGCGGCCACCGTAAAGCAGCAACCCGTTGATGCCGCTGTCGCCGCTACATCACCCAGATCGTTGCTCTGATTGGTTGAAGGACTATCCAATGGCGTGCATAGTCATTTGAACTGCCCGTTGATCAGTAGAGAATACAGCGCAGACTCCCCAGACTGATGTTCAGTCTTAAAGGATTGAGCTTGGTCTGCTGATAGCCAGACTAGGGGCTGAAACCTCATGATTGACAGCTGGGATTGACTCGTGATTAGTCGCCGCCCCCCCCACACACACACACACACACTCTAATTGGCTTTGGTTGTTTGAAAGCGCAGTCAGAAGTAACAAAAGCTTTGCTGCTAGTCTCGCTACAGATGTGTTAACGTATTACACCTGTGTACAAAGTCACACACACTTTATTTTTCTTGTTTGTTCTCTGCATGCTGTTTTATATGTTTTTGATTTTGTTCTTTGAGACTCTTCTCTTCTTCCTGGTTGTCTGAGCAACATGTTCTCTGTTTGTGTCCAGATGTTGGAGCGTTGTCCCAGGTGGTGATGTCAACTTTAGACCAAAACGCTGACGTTACATTACCTCCACTAGAGGGAGCTGCTGAGCCAATGGAGGAAGGTACTGAAGGAGAGTTTCTGTTTCCTAGGATGGTGAAGGAAAGTCCTGCCCTACTCTGCCTCTGATTGGCTACTACTCACTACCTTTGTTGGTTGAATTGGTTAGGTTTAGGCATGAGGAGTGAGATTGGTTAGTGTAAGAATACCAGGGTAAAAAGGGCCAATGGAAAAACAACCATTAGGTTACGGATATTTCAGAGCCATGGTCGGGGCCATAGACTCTAACGTTATGTGTCCACGTTGGTGTTTTCTGACAGCAGGGATCTCCCATCTTCTTCTCAGTGTTGGACCCAGTTATCAGTTTCTCTTCGCTGACCAATGACGAGCAGAGAAAACAGGCTCCACCCTCCTATAACCGCCATGGGTGCACCTGATTGGACTCTGTCTGCTCCCGGATTTCAAAACGGACCAATGTGGGGGCTCGTTTGGAGACTTTCTCTGATTTTATTTTATTAAAACGGTTTCCTGAAATGTGTTTCTGAAAACATTATCTGTGAAAAATAATCTGCTGAATCTGTCGACAACGATCACTTTAAAAAATGTTCAGGGGTTTTCCAGAGACGGGGAGTCGGACCGGATGCTCCTGAATTGCAAACAAAACGTTTCTCCATGGATCAAGTGGTGTTACACATATGAAACATATGAAATCGACATTATATAAAAATTACATTCAAGACTACATTTAGTGCACACACATTATAGACTATACATAAAGTGCAATTACTACTTAAAGTAGAGCATTTAAGACAGACAAGGGACAGGACAGACAACAAAAGACAGGGCATAAGTAGACTTGTAACAGAGCACTGATTGTTATAGGTTAGGTTCACAGTGAGGTGAAGGTAGAATATATAGAATTTAGCAGCAGAAAAAAAAAGGTTCAGGAGTGCATTTCAGTTCAGTGTGAAAAATGTAAATCATGTTTTGTTGTTCAACAGTCTGACTGCTCAAGGGAAGAAGCTCTTCCCCATTCTGCGTATAATATAATATTAATAATATAAATATACCAGGGTAAGCCAATCAGAGGAAGAGTAGGGCGGGACTTTTCTTCGTTACCCTAATAAACAAAAATAACTGAACTACAGCAGTAAACCTGGTCCAGTGAGTTCTGCTAGGGACTGAATACAAAACTTTTTAGGCACCGAGAGATTTGCTGCTAAAGTTTTGAGTATTAAAAAATGTCTTGTCATTTAACACCCAATTTCTGGGTAAATCTCACCAGCGCCAGGGAGCCAATCAGCATGCAGCATGCTTCTATCAAGATCTAATAATGTCTGTGATTGGCTGTCTAACGTTATGCGTCATAGAGACACGCAGGAAAAACTCTACGTTACACAGAGACGCTCACATAGTTGGAGCTGAAAAAATAATAAAAATCGGTGTCTTAATGTTGCAATTTCTTTTAGTTTTATAGAATTGGTATTGGCATGAGTCACGGTATTGGTATCTGTACGGGTATCACATATTTTTGGACAGCCCTGGTCTTCAGCTTCCTGCCGGTCTGATTCTTCTTCGTTTATTCTGGTTCCAGTTTACAAACGGTCTCCTCACGCCGTCCGAGAAGAACGGCCGTATTCCACCGTGTTGGCTTGTTGGACGAGCACAGAGGAAGCTGAATCTGACTCGTCCAACGAGGAGGAAGATACAGGAGCTAGCCAATCCCTCCCCGGAGCCACAGAACCAACGGGAGAAGATCCTGCTTCTAATCAGAACTCAACCACTAACAAGTATGCAGTATGTATGGAGACAATGCTACAATAACCTTGCTTTAGTGCTCTGCTGCTGCTGACACTTCTGTGGTGTTTGTGTTCTGCAGCCTCCCGTCCAATCCTTCAGGTCGGCTGGTGCCCAAACGGCCGGCCCCGCCCCCTCCTCATCTTGTTGGCCAATCAGGAAAGCCTCTGAAACAGAAGACACCCAGGTACCCCTGCAGAGACACATTATCTCTTTATTTGTTTGTGCTTTACAATGTAGATGGATGGATAGATAGATGGATAGATATATACTTTATTGATCCCCAAGGCGGGGGGAAGGAGGGAGGGGTTGTGCATATGTAATCGAGAGCGTACTATACAATTGAAATACAAAACATTAGTTCCTGTGGTGTACAGCCAGACTGAAGTATATGACCACGTCAGCTGTTCACTGAATATGACGTTTAAATTGCCCCCAAACATTTCAAGCACGTAAAGTTGATTGTTATGCATTGCTACCACGTTGTGACACAGCTTTTGGATCAACTTGTGTTGACTGGCTTGATTCAGATAAGTCTGGTCCGACCATATTGGTGTTAAAGAGGTATTAAAGTGAGTTTGTCCTGCAGAGCGGCTACTATCAGAGTGTCCAGGAAGAAGGGGGTCAGCGGGAGTTCAACTCCACAGAGCGCCGTGGTCCGAGCCAGCTGGCTGGACGTCTGGAAGGGCTTCAGGTAACATCATCATCATCATCATCATCATCATCCTCATATTGATATTTTTAATGATCAGAGATGCTGCTGGTGATTCAGTGGTAGAGCCTTAACAGACTCTGGTTGCTGCTGTGTTTATAGAACCATGACGTCGATCAATAAACACACTATGGGCCCTATTTTAACGATCTAAGTGCATGGCGTGAAGCGCTTGGCACAGGTGTGTTTAGGGCATGTCCAAATCCACTTTTGCTGGTCCTAAAGGGTTGTCCTTAGTGTCTTCATTAATCAGAGGTGTGTTTTGGGCGTAACATGCAATCAACCAATCAGAGATCATCTCCCATTCCCTTTAAAAGCCAGGTGCGTTTGGACCTTGGAGCATTGCTGTGATGATGGAGGATTTACACCGTTGTGTGTGTGTGTGTGTGTGTGTGTGTGTGTGTGTGTGTGTGTGTGTGTGTGTGTGTGTGTGTGTGTGTGTGTGTGTGTGTGTGTGTGTGTGTTTGTGTGTGTTTGTGTGTTGCTGTGCTTCCCTGTGTGTGTAACAAGCATAGTGTGCACGAACCTAGGTTCATTTTACTAATGCTCTGTTAAAATAACACTGGAATGCTGCGTTATTGACTTTAGACCTGGTTTTTGTTGATCAATGGTGCGATCGCTCCTCACTGCCTAAAGATAGCAATACTCCCAGAATGCACCTGAACACACCTCCCTGTAAGACCACCACGCCCAGAATGCACCTGAACACACCTCCCTGTAAGACCAGCACGCCCAGAATGCACCTGAACACACCTCCCTGTAAGACCAGCACACCCAGAATGCACCTGAACACACCTCCCTGTAAGACCAGCACGCCCAGAATGCACCTGAACACACCTCCCTGTAAGACCAGCACACCCAGAATGCACCTGAACACACCTCCCTGTAAGACCAGCACACCCAGAATGCACCTGAACACACCTCCCTGTAAGACCAGCACACCCAGAATGCACCTGAATGCACCTGAACACACCTCCCTGTAAGACCAGCACACCCAGAATGCACCTGAACACACCTCCCTGTAAGACCAGCACACCCATGGGCCACAGATGGGCGCAGGTGCATTTACTATTCAAACGAAATGGGCACTGGACAGGAAACTAACAACTGCGTCGGTCTTAAAGTAGCAAAGACCCTTGGGTCGGGCTTTGTGCTGTGCTGGGTGCAGGATAGGGCCCTGTGTGTTGCTGAAAGATGAACTGCAAGTGCACTTGACTAATTCATGCTCCTAATTATGACTAACTATTATTTAGCATGTTACGTTGCTAGAGTAAGCTCTTATTTTGTCTGAATGAAAAAACAAATGTAATGTTTTCTTTTTAAAACAATCAACTTGCTAGGGACTGTAGATGAGAATTAGCCTGCATGGCTAAATCTGGCACATTTACATGTTTCTTTAACAGACACAATGTTTTATGGGCGACGTTGGATGGACAGCTGATGTCTCTGTGGAAGAAACGCACCGTAAGTCAGCGTCTCTCTACATCTGTCTTTATGTATGTGTATGTAAACCTGTCTGTCAGTCAGTCATGGGTGTGTTTGTTTTGTTCGTCAGGACCAGTTCAGTGAGGTGCTCTTTCATGTCTCCAGTATCACCAAGGTGAAGAAACAAGACAAATGCAGATTCTCTGTTTACTTCAAGAAGAAACATTATGACTTCGTGGCTCATAACGATGGTAAGAACACTATCTTCTGGACTTTAATGGGCCAGCTCTGGGACAGTATCAGAACACTACACCACCCTGTTGTTTCCTAGTTGTCTGACTGGACTGGAAAGACGTGTTTGAATGAGCTGAAAGTAGAGGGTGACTATTTTTCGGGTCCCGCGGTACGGGAGTCAATTTCACTGTTGGTAACGTGATAGGGACGGCATAGAGAATAGAAATCAATGGGAGCGGGACGGAGCCGGAGAGGGCAATGTGGTGAGTGCGCCCAAAGATTGCGAGGCATTTCACGTGATCGGGATATGACAGGAGTATTTTCGTGGGGTGGGAGCGAATTGATTCCTGTGTCACCCTCTAACTGAAAGCAGAGATTAATTGCAGATGCCACAGAACAGGAAGTTCAGTCGACTGTTATTTTAGGGTGTAACTGCCCTGCCGTCCAGTACCCACACTACCAAACTGTTTGGGATGCCAGAAACAGATTTCGTATGTCCCAATAAGTCGTCTGCATTATGCCAATGAGTTCCAGATCTCGGTAAGTTTGAGACGTGGAACTCAGCCTTTGTCTCGTACTTCTTTATCTTTTTGTCGTCTCAGAGGTTCATGAAGGTTGGGTCACGTCTCTGCTGGCTTGTCGAGGTAAGCCAAGCCCCGCCCCTCCAGTATTCCACGGACCAATCACCATCAAGGAGCCACGGAGCCGTGCCTACGCCGCCCTCTGGGATCACGACCTCTGGATTTACCCCAACAAGGAGAGCTTCCAGCTGGGCATCGCCTCCTTCTCCGTCCCCCTGAACGTAGCCTCGGTCAAACCAGCGGGGAAACACTCGTTTAGCCTCATCACTCCATACAAGAGCTTCAAGTACGTACCTGTCTGTCTACTCCTATCACTCCATACAAGAGCTTCAAGTACGTACCTGTCTGTCTACTCTTATCACTCCATACAAGAGCTTCAAGTACGTACCTGTCTGTCTACTCCTATCACTCCATACAAGAGCTTCAAGTACGTACCTGTCTGTCTACTCCTATCACTCCATACAAGAGCTTCAAGTACGTACCTGTCTGTCTACTCTTATCCTCCATACAAGGCTTCAAGTACGTACCTGTCTGTCTACTCCTATCACTCCATACAAGAGCTTCAAGTACGTACCTGTCTGTCTACTCCTATCACTCCATACAAGAGCTTCAAGTACGTACCTGTCTGTCTACTCCTATCACTCCATACAAGAGCTTCAATTACGTACCTGTCTGTCTACTCCTATCACTCCATACAAGAGCTTCAAGTACGTACCTGTCTGTCTACTCATATCACTCCATACAAGAGCTTCAAGTATGTACCTGTCTGTCTACTCCTATCACTCCATACAAGAGCTTCATGTACGTACCTGTCTGTCTACTCTTATCACTCCATACACGAGCTTCAAGTACGTACCTGTCTGTCTACTCTTATCACTCCATACAAGAGCTTCAAGTACGTACCTGTCTGTCTACTCTTATCACTCCATACAAGACCTTCAAGTACGTACCTGTCTGTCTACTCTTATCACTCCATACAAGACCTTCAAGTACGTACCTGTCTGTCTACTCCTATCACTCCATACAAGACCTTCAAGTACGTACCTGTCTGTCTACTCCTATCACTCCATACAAGACCTTCAAGTACGTACCTGTCTGTCTACTCTTATCACTCCATACAAGACCTTCAAGTACATACCTGTCTGCCTTTTTTCCTCATCTTTTTTGACAGTTTCTGACGCTGTTTTCTTGACACAAACTTTGCATCGCCTTATTTGAAGCTTTTTTTTATCACATTTTTTGCTACCTTTTTTTTTATGCCTTTTTCCATGATTTTGTCACGTTATGTTACCTTTTACTCTCCTTTTTCATGTGATTTGATAACTAAATGTTTTAGCTTAACCTACAGAAATATAGTTAGCCTTAAACTGACATTTTGAGATTTGAACTGGCAACTAAATGTTTGCTGCAAACGTAATGTCAGACATAACGTTAGTGTAGTGTGTATAAAAGCTCTGTTTTGTTTCGGCAGCTTATAAAGACTTATGTTCTGGGTTCTTGACCCTCAATACAAGTCAATAAAAAGAGCGCAGAGTTAGATGTTTTCTGTCTTAATATTAAATCCTGACATTCACCCTTCTCCTTTTGTTCGCCCTCTGTCTCTCTGTGGCCCCGCCCCCTGCCTGCAGTCTGTCTGTTGATTCGTCGAAGGATCAGTCCCTCTGGGTGGATACTCTATCTGCGTCTATCTGCGGCGCTCTGTCCAGCAGCCAGGTGGCGCTGCGTCTCTGGGAAAATCCTGACAACAAAGTGTGTGGAGACTGCGGCTCGGCCAATCCTGAGTGGGCGTCGGTCAACCTGCTGCTGGTCATCTGTCAGGCCTGTGCAGGTACGAGCTAACGGATGCTAATCCGATGTTCATGCCATGCGTACAGCCCTGTCTCTGAGAAATCAGGTTTATATATCATTAGTCTACAGTGGCTTGCAAAAGTTTACACATCCATGCTAAAGTTGACTAAAAACAGGAATAAAAAACTTACCTAGATACCTAGAGATTGGTATGGTTGTATTTCAGTTAGTCTAATAGCTGGTCTGATTTGCATTGAGAGATGATCTTATGGAAAGTACCTCATGCCAATCTCTAGGTATGGTGAAGGGTATGTGATGATGGGGGGTGGGTGGGTATGGTGAAGGGTATGTGATGATGTGGGGGTATGGTGAAGGGTATGTGATGATGTGGGGGTATGGTGAAGGGTATGTGATGATGGGGGGTATGGTGAAGGGTATGTGATGATGGGGGGTCTATTTTAATTCCAAAGGCCAAGGGAACTTTATCAGGATGCATAATATCCTGGATCCATGAAATAACTGTCCTTTATAATAAAAATGTGCCTGCCTCTATGGGAATCTAACATGGGGTGGACTGACTTATGTCCCTTGTATTTTAAGGAAGAACATTCATTTATTTACAATACGTTATTCATTCACAAAGGAAATTGGAGTCCTTAAAAGCTGGATTTTTCCTAATTGTTTTTAATTAAGGCATTAAGATCAATTTCCAAAAGATGATTTTTTTTCATAAACTTATGCAAGCCACTGTATATCCTCGATGTTCCACTTCTGGGATTGCTCAGTTTTAGACAGAAATTCTGCCGGATTTCACTCATTTCAGCCAGATGTCTGTCCCCTTCCTCTGTCTCTGTGTCGGGGTTCTAACCTCCGGTGGATCTGTGAGGACTATGGTTAACTGCTCCTCAGATCTCTGCAGGGTAAATCCAGACAGCTAGCTAGACTATCTGTCTGTCTGTCTGTCTGTCTAACAGCTAGCTAGACTATCTGTCTGTCTGTCTAACAGCTAGCTAGACTATCTGTCTGTCTGTCTGTCTGTCTAACAGCTAGCTAGACTATCTGTCTGTCTGTCTGTCTGTCTGTCTAACAGCTAGCTAGACTATCTGTCCAATCAGAGTTTTCTGTTCCACGACTAAAACTACTTCTGAAGGTCCACATGTTCCACCAGAACCAGTTCCTTCCTGAGACTATTTAGCAGAGGCGCCGTGGCTCCGTCCGGAGCTTAGCCCCGCCCACAATGATTGTGATTGGTTTAAAGAAATGCCAATAAACCAGAGCACGTTGTTCTCCCATCCAGGAATGCTGTGTGGACTAGCCAGGGTCTGTCAAAGGGAGACTAATATATCATTAACATATTTTCCAGTGATGTCAAACGTAATCTCTGCCTGCATCATGTTCAGAGGAAATGTTTTGTTTTTGGGAATGAACTCTGAAACTGGCAGACCTTAAATTGTATCCCAGCAGTACAAGTCAAAGTGATTGATCCTGAAGGAATCCCTGGAGATGATCATTGGTTTAATGGAGGATGCTCCCTGTGTTCTCAGGTCAGCATCGAGCTCTGGGCAGCAGCCTGTCCAAGGTACGCAGTCTGAAGATGGACAACAAGATCTGGACTGAACCACTGCTACAGGTGAGGGGGGGTGGACTGAACCACTCATACATGAATGGACACAGCAGGGTGTTCAACGCTCTACCTTTTCAGTTTAACCCTTGTGTTGCCTTCCTGACGATATCTTTTTTTTTTTTTTATTCAATATTTTGGTTGTCTTTTCAACATTTGTCACCTTTTCCACTTTTTTGTGGATTTTTTTTTTTTTCTGCACTTTGACGTTTCTTTGTTTTTTTTCCCCGCCGCTTTTGAAGCTTCTCCAATATTTTTGTCACTTTTTTCTATGTTCTTTCATAAAACTAACGGATTAAAATGCTATATAATTGAATAAAATGCCCAATTTCAATGAAAGTAGTGAACTGATCATTTATTTTATTTGTGAAGAGTGTCGTAGGGAACCATCCACGTTATTTTTTTTGACAATTTGGTTTAAAGAAACCCAAAAATTCGAACCCTGGACCTCTTCGTCGAGGCATAAACCTCTCCGTGTATGTGTGCCTACTCTACCACTGAACCAACCCGGCCACTTCTTCTGACATTTGTCATTTTTTTCAATGTTCTTTTATCTCTTGTTTTTCCAATGCTTTACAATGTAATAAAATGGCCAAATTCAATTAAAGTAATGAGCTGATCATTGATTTTATTTGTGAAGAGCGTTGTACGGAACCATCCACGTTATTGTTTTGACAATGTGGTTGAAAGAAACACACATTTGTGATATAGAAACATTTAGAAAATGGGTGAGATTAGACCTGAGGACGACAGGAATATAAATAAATAAATAAACATGTTTCTACGTTTGTCGGGGCTAAACCATTCATACCTGACCTCTCACCTGTTCCTCTCCCAGCTGTTTCTTCGCTACGGTAACCGTCTGGCCAATCAGGTGTGGGCTCCGGCAGTGCCGGCTGCGGAGCAGCTGCGCCCCGAGTCGTCGGATGAGGAGAGGTCAAAGTTCATCCAGGATAAATACAGCAGGGGGCGCTACAGACGGGTCCACCCTCTGACCTCGTCACAAGATCTGGATCAGGTCTGACTCAAGTCTTCACAGTTCATGGGTTAATTATATCAAGGATTTACATAGTAATACTATAACTACTCTACACAGTTCATGGGTTAATTATATCAAGGATTTACATAGTAATACTATAACTATTCTACACAGTTCATGGGTTAATTATATCAAGGATTTTCATAGTAATACTATAACTATTCTACACAGTTCATGGGTTAATTATATCAAGGATTTTCATAGTAATACTATAACTACTCTACACAGTTCATGGGTTAATTATATCAAGGATTTACACATCCTAAGACCTAATGCAGAGGGTCCAGACACTAGCAAATAATACACAATATAGATACATTATATATACTCTCATATTGTTTTTGATGAAAAAGGAAACATGTTATACAATAACATTTACAACCCTACTGACCCTAACCCTACCTTAGTGGTCACAAGACATTATTCCATCTACGTAAGCATCAACAAACATATCAGAAGTCAGAATAAAATAAAAGGATTTCAGAGTCACTACTTTACAAGTAGTTTAGTTAAATGTGTGTGTGTGTGTGTGTGTGTGTGTGTGTGTGTGTGTTTTCAGAGGCTGCGTCAGGTGGTGTGTGGAGAGGACATAGAGGAGACGATGTCTCTGATCTGCTCAGGAGCAAAGGTTTGATGGTTTTACACTTTGACCCTTAATAACTCCAATAATCTCCCTCAGATCATTAATGATTAATCACACACACACACACACACACACACACACACACACACACACACACACACACACGGATTTATTATGTTATCTTAATATGGTTTGTGATTTGTATAAATGAAGTTATAAAAGGTTGAAATGACATCTCTGAACCTGCAGATCAAGTCTACAAAAAGTCTGACTCGTTTCTTCCCTTAAAATCCCCCAGGTGTGTCAGACAGACCTCCAGAGCCCCTCCCCCATCCTGCTGGCTGAGAGGGCCGGACAGGCCCTGCAGACGGAGCTGCTGCGCCTCAACGAGTACACAGGACACACACACACACACACACACACACACACACACACACACACACACACACACACACACACACACAGGTAACACACACACACACACACACACAGGTAACACACACACACACAGGTAACACACACACACACACACAGGTAACACACACACACACACACACACACACACACACACACACACACACACACACACACACACACACACACACACACACACACACACACACAGGTAACACACACACACACACAGGTACACACACACACACACACACACACACACACACACACACACACACACACACACACACACACACACACACACACACACACACACACACACACACACAGGTACACAACACACACACACACACAGGTAACACACACACACACACACACACACACACACACACAGGTAACACACACACACACACACACACAGGTAACAAACACACACACACTCAGGTAACACACACACAGGTAACACACACACAGGTAACACACACAGGTACACACACACAGGTAAACACACACACAGGTAACACACACAGGTAACACACACACACACTCAGGTAACACACACACACACACACTCAGGTAACACACACAGGTCACACACACACACACACACACACACACAGGTACACACACACACACACACACACACAGGTAACACACACACACACACACACAGGTAACACACACACACACACACACAGGTAACACACACACACACACACACACAGGTAACACACACACACACACACACAGGTAACACACACACACACACACACACACACACACACACACACACACACACACACACACACACACACACACACACACACACACACACACACACACACACACACACACACACACACACACACACACACACACAGGTAACACACACACACACAGGTACACACACACACACACACACACACACACACACACACACACACACACACAGGTAACACACACACACACACACACACACAGGTACACACACACACACACACACACACAGGTAACACACACACACACACACACAGGTAACACACACACACACACACACACAGGTACACACACACACACACACACACACAGGTAACACACACACACACACACACACAGGTAACACACACACACTCAGGTAACACACACACAGGTAACACACACACAGGTAACACACACTCAGGTAACACACACTCAGGTAACACACACTCACGTAACACACACACAGGTAACACACACTCAGGTAACACACACACACACACAGGTAACACACACACAGGTAACACACACACACACACAGGTAACACACACACAGGTAACACACACACACTCAGGTAACACACACACAGGTAACACACACACTCAGGTAACACACACACACACACACTCAGGTAACACACACACACACACACACACAGGTAACACACACACACACACACACAGTTAACACACACACACACACACACACACACACACACACAGGTACACACACACACACACACACAGGTAACACAACACACACACACACACACACACACACACAGGTACACACACACACACACACACACACACACACACACACACACACACACACACACACAGGTAACACACACACACACACACACACACACACACAGGTAACACACACACACACAGGTAACACACACACACACACACAGGTAACACACACACACACACACAGGTAACACACACACACACATGTTGGTTCTTGTTTGATTGTATTTGTTTGTTCTGTATGTTCTAAAATCTAAAAATAACTAAGAAAATGATGATGAAAAATAAAATCCTGGAACCCCCCCCCCCTTGACGAGAAGGTAGTATGATCTCCTTGTGATGGTTTCAGCAGTTAAGGTCCACCTGAACCCCCCGACGGGAAGGTAGTATGATCCTTGTGATGGTTTCAGCAGTTAAGGTCCACCTGAAACCCCCGGCGAGAAGGTAGTATGATCTCCTTGTGATGGTTTCAGCAGTTAAGGTCCACCTGGAAACCCCCGACGAGAAGGTAGTATGATCTCCTTGTGATGGTTTCAGCAGTACAGGTCCACCTGGAACCCCCCCCCCCGACGGGAAGGTAGTATGACCCTTGTGATGGTTTCAGCAGTTAAGGTCCACCTGGAACCCCCCCCCCCGACGAGAAGGTAGTATGATCTCCTTGTGATGGTTTCAGCAGTTAAGGTCCACCTGAAACCCCCCCCCCCGACGGGAAGGTAGTATGACCCTTGTGATGGTTTCAGCAGTTAAGGTCCACCTGAACCCCCCCCTCCGACGGGAAGGTAGTATGATCCTTGTGATGGTTTCGGCAGTTAAGGTCCACCTGGACCCCCCCCCGACGAGAAGGTAGTATGATCTCCTTGTGATGGTTTCAGCAGTACAGGTCCACCTGGAACCCCCCTCCCCACCCCCCCGAGAAGGTAGTATGATCTCCTTGTGATGGTTTCAGCAGTTAAGGTCCACCTGGAACCCCCCGACGGGAAGGTAGTATGATCCTTGTGATGGTTTCGGCAGTTAAGGTCCACCTGGAACCGGAGTTCCTGGGAACCCAAACGTCACTTTTAGAAGTGGACCGACTTTTCTGGACCTCGGTCCGTAACGTTGGTCTCATCGGAGGAGTTTGAAGTGACTGATTTTAAAACATGTCCCAATGTTTTCTCTTTAACTATTTAAAAACCTTATTAACGATGTGTTAAAACGGTGTTACATGTCCTCCAAGGAGAGCACTGTTAAAGAAGAACTAACTCACCTGGCTGGGATTCTTAATTCTGCTCTTTGTTTCTTTGTTTTCATTCAGACGTCCCGCCTCACCTGCCCCAGTCAGCCAATAGGAGACGTGATTCCACTCGCTCAGGTAGGCTGAATCACCTGGTGGGGTTTCAGTCTGTGGGACTCCTGCTGGACTTTCTAAACCGTCTCTAAAGCTCCCATGTCATTGTGTCTGTGTCTGTGTGTGTGTGTGTGTGTGTGTGTGTGTGTGTGTGTGTGTGTGTGTGTGTGTGTGTGTGTGTGTGTGTGTCTGTGTGTGTGTGTGTGTGTGTCTGTGTCTGTGTCTGTGTCTGTGTGTCTGTGTGTGTGTGTCTGTGTCTGTGTCTGTGTGTGTGTGTGTCTGTGTCTGTGTGTGTGTGTGTGTGTGTGTGTGTTCCAGGTGAGGAAGACGAGGAGCTTCATGGTAAACTGGAGGAAGATCGTTTTCTCTTCTCGTTAGAAAACACATCGGCAGCGTGTGACGTGCTGGACCTGCGGGAGGTTCTCTCCGTGTTTCTGAAGGACGGGTAAGAACCAGAACATCTGTCTGGGATCTTTTCTTCTTCTACACTCGGACCAGAACATCTGTCTGGGATCTTTTCTTCTTCTACACTCGGACCAGAACATCTGTCTGGGATCTTTTCTTCTTCTACACTCGGACCAGAACATCTGTCTGGGATCTTTTCTTCTTCTACACTCAGACCAGAACATCTGTCTGGGATCTTTTCTTCTTCTACACTCAGACCAGAACATCTGTCTGGGATCTTTTTCTTCTTCTACACTCAGACCAGAACATCTGTCTGGGATCTTTTCTTCTTCTACACTCGGACCAGAACATCTGTCTGGGATCTTTTCTTCTTCTACACTCAGACCAGAACATCTGTCTGGGATCTTTTCTTCTTCTACACTCAGACCAGAACATCTGTCTGGGATCTTTTCTTCTTCTACACTCAGACCAGAACATCTGTCTGGGATCTTTTCTTCTTCTACACTCAGACCAGAACATCTGTCTGGGATCTTTTCTTCTTCTACACTCAGACCAGAACATCTGTCTGAGATCTTTTCTTCTTACTGTTTTAAACCTCATGTTGTCTTCACGGTGACCAACGTGCAATGTTTAGTATATCTGGGTCAAAATTTAAACTATTTTTTTTCAGCGTTGTGGTTGTTTGTTTTTTCTGAAAATTTGCTTGGAAGAAAACCCAATTTTCCGAAATATTATTTTTTTAAATCAGAGGACAACAGGATGGATAAACACTGTGAAAAATGTGAGTTTCTTTTAACCAAAATGTCAAAAGAAAAAACGTGGCTGGTTCCCTACGGCGCTCGTCACAAGTAAATGAAATGATCAGCTCACTACTTACATTGAACTTTTGTGTTTTATTAAGCTTTACAGCATTTGAACAACAATTGAAAAAACATCAGAAAAAGTGACGAAAACATTTCCAAAATATCAGGAAAAGCAACAAAAGTCTCAAAAAAGACAACCAAACATTATAAAGTTGACATTTTTACACAGAAAAGCAAAGTTGCACAGTCGCCGGGACGTCAACACGAGAGTGAAATCTTTTTGATCTTTAACGTGAGTAAGAATGTGAAGTTAGACAGTGACATCAGCAGGTCTGGAAGAACAATGGAGCTCACAGAGACAGAGACAGGTGTGTCCAAACGGGATGTATTAGGAGACAGAGACAGGTGTGATGGACTGATGTGTGAGACAACAGCTCCCCCTGGTGGACACTCCTCTGTCTCTGCAGGTCATCATTGGAACACATGTTGGTGTCTAACCCTAACCAAACATTAACCAAACATTAACCAAACATTAACCAAACATTAACCACATGTTTATCCCTCGTGTGTCTCCCGTCTCTAACTTTGTGTTTTTCTGGCTCGAAATTTCAACGTTTTGTTGTTCTTTTTCTGTACTTTTCTCAACGATTTTGTATTCTATACAAATTGTTTTTGTCACTTTTTTTTAATTATGTTTTTGTTAAGATGATGTTGTTTTTTTCTTCACTTTTTTCAAATTTTTTTGTCACTTTTTTAAACAAGTTTTCGTCACCTTTGGCAATGTTTTAGATGTTTTATTTGGAACTTTTTTGGATATATTTATTTGGAACTTTTTTGGATATATTTATTTGGTCACTTTTTTCACTTTTTTCAGTGTAAAAGACAATGAATTGTTTTGTTGATTTTTATTTTTTTCCTGCATTTTTGTAGCTTTTTCCAACATTTGTCACCTTTTTCAACATTCTTTTGTCATAGTTCTGATGTAGAAAGTTTCTGTAAACGGGTCAAATTTGACCCGAGGACAACAGGAGGGATCAAACTGCAACCGTTAACCTTCTCTGGGAACAAAGGAGCGATATATCGGATGGCTGGGAGGAACACTTTCATTCAGTGTCAGACTCTTTAGTAACCCCAGCGGGAGACTCAGTCCAACCACTCAGTTCCTACAAGAGTTAAACATGTTGAAGATGTCAGAGGAAACCTATTAAAACAGTTCCAATAACTGGCTTCATGATAGGAGAGCAGCTGCCTCTGTTGATGCTTTTAAAAGCAGCTAAAACCTTCATTGCCAAAGTCATTAACTGGTGGTTGGTGCATACGTGAACAAACATACTGAACATTAATGCCGATACAAATACATCCAAAACAGCTGTTTAATATAAGAAAAAAAGAAAGGGGCTGAATGGATATATATATATATATATATATATATATATATATATATATATATATATATATATATATATATATATATATATATATATATATATATATATATATATAAATGCAATGAGCATGTATTGTATTACTCTGTATTATTCTTGCCCTTGTGATTTATTTAGATTTTTATTGGCTATGTTGTCTTACGTGTGTGTGTGTGTGTGTGTGTGTGTGTGTGTGTGTGTGTGTGTGTGTGTGTGTGTGTGTGTGTGTGTGTGTGTGTGTGTGTGTGTGTGTGTGGTCAGACATCAGTTTGAGATGGTGACGCTGAGCGATCGTCTGGTCTGTGCTGCTGACAGCCAGGAGGAGCTGCTGACTCACCTGCATCACATCCTCAAGGTACACCTGTCGGAGTACAACCCCAGGACTAGTTCACAGTATACACCCAATCACCACGACAACAATCACTTCCTGGACCCGTGGATTTGAATTGTGAAGAGATGTGAAATCTGCAAACATGTAACACTGTAATGTTTAAAGTTAAACACGGAGGTCACACCTAAATATTCTCCAAATATTCCAACTTTTCTAAAATATTTCCGCTGTTATTCTCTGTGCTCTGTTGCTTTGCTGACTCCATTGATAAACCAAATCTAGCGTTACCATAGCAACATGTCTCTGCCGGTTAGTCCGTGGCCCAACACGTAGATTAGCTCTCCAAGCTGCTGACAGAGGATTTAGATCAGCTGTTGCTCAGAGACGGAAATGAAGCTATCTCTGGGACGGGCTCTGTTCTCTGGTTTCTAGTTTAACTTTCTGTTTCCAGGTGATCCTCCCAGGGGGCGTGTCCTACGCCGAGGTGGGCGGGGCCTCTGCCGTCAGTAAGGTGTGTGTGGTTGAGGTGGGCGGGGCCTCGAGTCACTCTGACGCCTGGTTGTTGCTGTGGGAGGACGGAGTCAGTGTTTATCCCGTCAACAGAGACACACAGCAGGCGCTGAGGATGGATCTGAGCACGCTCACTCACCACGGTAACAGCCTTCATTTCCCTCCAGCCCATAATAATAATAATAATAATCTAAGTGGAACAAACCAGATCACATTAATACCAAATAATCAAATGCCCAACAAACATAGGCTGCAGATACAAGCTGAGAAAAAATGTAAACAACACAAAAGGAAAGCAAAGTAAACTATGATCATAAAGCCAACCAGTGACAGCGCTGCTGAATAAATATGTTTAACCCTGTGTTACCTTCTGGGTGGAAATTGGAAATGAACACTTTATATTTTACTCTTTTGATGTTCGTGTCTCTTTTTTTGCGGCTTTTTAAAAAACCTTTTTGACTCAACATTTTGTAAAAACTCTTGTTTGTAACCACGTGGAATAAAATAAGTAGTGCAAAAAGAAAGAAGAGGGGGTGGGGGGTGTAAGGTGCACAAGTTCTAAGACGCTAATGTGAAAAAAATAATAAAATAATAAGTATGGTTTATATAAAGTGTGGAGTAATGATATTGCACAGTATACAGATATTGCACATTTCAATTTTATTTATAGTATCAAATCATAACGAGTTATCTCAGGACACTTTACAGATAGAGTAGGTCTAGACCACACTCTTTAATTTACAAAGACCCAACAATTCCAGAGTTATCAATATTCTCCATGGTATTAAATATTGCACATCAGGTGGGTAGAAGAGAGTCTGGGGTTGGGGGGGGGTTAGAACTGTTGAGTCTCATGGACCTGATGCACCTGTAGCTCCTCCCTGAGTCTCCTGGTCCTGAAAATACTGTGGTCTCTACAGTGGTCTGACATGTTGATAGTTTAGAGTCCTTGGTTTCTATCTTTCTATTACATCTTTCTATTAAATCTTTCTATTACATCTTCTATTACATCTTCTATTACATCTTCTATTACATCTTTCATTACATCTTTCTATTACATCTTCTATTACATCTTCTATTAAATCTTTCTATTACATCTTCTATTACATCTTCTATTACATCTTTCTATTACATCTTCTATTACATCTTTCTATTACATCTTCTATTACATCTTCTATTAAATCCTTCTATTACATCTTTCTATTACATCTTCTATTAAATCTTTCTATTACATCTTCTATTACATCTTCTATTACATCTTTCTATTACATCTTTCTATTACATCTATTACATCTTCTATTAAATCCTTCTATTACATCTTCTGTTACATCTTCTATTACATCTTTCTATTACATCTTCTATTACATCTTCTATTAAATCTTTCTATTACATCTTCTATTACATCTTCTATTACATCTTCTATTAAATCCTTCTATTACATCTTCTATTACATCTTTCATTACATCTTTCATTACATCTTTCATTACATCTTTCTATTACATCTTCTATTACATCTTCTATTACATCTTTCTATTACATCTTTCTATTACATCTTTCTATTACATCTTCTATTACATCTTTCTATTACATTTTCTATTACATCTTCTATTAAATATTTCTATTACATCTTCTATTACATCTTTCTATTACATCTTCTATTACATCTTCTATTTCATCTTCTAATACATCTATTACATCTTCTGTTACATCTTTCTATTACATCTTTATATTACATCTTCTATTACATCTTCTATTAAATCCTTCTATTACATCTTCTATTACATCTTCTATTAAATCCTTCTATTACATCTTCTATTAAATCCTTCTATTACATCTTCTATTACATCTTTCTATTACATCTTTGTATTACATCTTATATTTCATCTTCTATTACATCTTCTGTTACATCTTTCTATTACATCTTTCTATTACATCTTCTATTATATCTTCTATTACATATTTCTGTTACATCTTCTATTACATATTCTATTACATCTTCTATTAAATCTTTTATTACATCTTTCTATTACATCTTTCTATTACATCTTCTATTACATCTTTCTGTTACATCTTTCTATTACGTCTTCTATTACATCTTCTATTAAATCTTTCTATTACATCTTCTATTACATCTTCTATTACATCTTTCATTACATCTTCTATTACATCTTCTATTACATCTTCTATTACATCTTCTATTACATCTTCTATTACATCTTCTATTACATCTTTCATTACATCTTCTATTACATCTTCTATTACATCTTCTATTACATCTTTCTATTACATCTTCTATTTCATCTTCTATTACATCTTCTGTTACATCTTTCTATTACATCTTCTATTACATCTTCTATTAAATCCTTCTATTAAATCCTTCTATTACATCTTCTATTACATCTTCTATTACATCTTTCTATTACATCTTATATTTCATCTTCTATTACATCTTCTATTACATCTTCTGTTACATCTTTCTATTACATCTTTCTATTACATCTTTCTATTACATCTATTATATCTTCTATTACATATTTCTGTTACATATTCTATTACATCTTCTATTAAATCTTTTATTACATCTTTCTATTACATCTTTCTATTACATCTTCTATTATATCTTCTATTACATCTTTCTGTTACATCTTTCTATTACATCTTTCTATTACATCTTCTATTACATGTTTTTATTATATCTTTCTGTATTCTGACAGAATGTGTTTTCTTATAACTCCAAAGAAACTGGTTTAAATGAACTTCCTGTTAACCAGAAGTAAAAAGTGAAGCCTGTGAATGAATAAAATCTGAAACTCTTTTTCAGAAATGGGTCCATCTGAAAACATCATCACCATGGCAACGGCAGACAGGTAACAACCTCAGTGATACTTTCCTCACCACAACAACAAAACAACAGATTGTAGATGCTAATTCAGAAGTTTTCAGTAGAGAAGTTCTGAAACCTCAACGTATCAGCCAGCGTGTCCTATATTGGATTATGTTTATAACAGCTGTTACTACTATATGCCTTGTCATTAGTGGAATTATTTCCCTTATTAATAAAAAAGCAAAGGGTGGCTACTTTGAAGAATCTAAAATATAAGACATGTTTTCAGTTATTTCACACTTTTTTGTTAAGTACATAATTCCATATGTGTTCATTCATAGTTTTGATGCCTTCAGTGAGAATCTACAATGTAAATAGTTATGAAAATAAAAAGGAAACGCATTGAATGAGAAGGTGTGTCCAAACTTTTGGCCTGTACTGTACATGTATGTTATATATATATATATATATATATATATATATATATATATATATATATATATATATATATATATATATATATATATATGTATGTGTGTGTATATGTGTGTCTATGTGTGTCTGATAGCACATTGTGTATTAATTGCAGTACTTCCCGTACTAGGGTTTAGACAGAATTAGATCGTGCTATCGGATCAGAACATCTTTATTCTAAAGGGTTCTCTGACCTGAGGTGGTTTTTCCCGTCAGGAGGATGGCGTTGAGGTTCGAGGAGCAGCACAGCTGCCAATCGTGGTTCAGCCACCTGCAGACGGCTCTGACCAATCAGAGAGCAGCTCCCCAGCGCCAGAGCCCAGCTCGCCGGTCTCTGTACCCGGTGATGTCACAGGGTTCGGTCCCGCCGGCCGTGGAGCGCTGCATCTCCCACATCACCGCCCACGGTCAGTTTGGCATTCCTACTTATAGTACTCATTCCTCCCTCTCAGTCCCCCCTCTCATTCCCCCCTCTCAGTCCCCCCTCTCAGTCCCCCCTCTCAGTCCCCCCTCTCATTCCCCCTGCTCTGGTGTTCCCTCCTCTCAGTCCCCCCTCTCAGTCCCCCCTCTCAGTCCCCCCCTCTCATTCCCCCTGCTCTGGTGTTCCCTCCTCTCAGTCCCCTCTCAGTCCCCCCTCTCATTCCCCCTCTCAGTCCCCCCCTCTCATTCCCCCTCTCAGTCCCCCCCTCTCAGTCCCCCTCTCAGTCCCCCTCTCAGTCCCCCTCTCAGTCCCCCCTCTCAGTCCCCCCTCTCCCCCTCTCATTCCCCTCTCATTCCCCCCCCTCAGTCCCCCTCTCAGTCCCCCCCCCCCTCTCAGTTCCCCCTCTCATTCCCCCTCTCATTCCCCTCTCAGTCCCCTCTCAGTCCCCCTGCTCTGGTGTTTCCCCTCTCTGTGTGTGTGTGTGTGTGTGTGTGTGTGTGTGTGTGTGTGTGTGTATGTTTGTGTGTGTGTGTGTGTGTGTGTGTGTGTGTGTGTGTGTGTCTGTGTGTGTGTGTGTGTGTGTCTGTGTGTGTGTGTGTGTGTGTGTGTGTGTGTGTGTGTGTGTGTGTGTCTATCTGTGTCTGTGTGTGTGTGTGTGTGTGTGTGTGTGTGTGTGTCTGTGTGTGTGTGTGTGTGTGTGTGTGTGTGTGTCTGTGTCTGTGTCTGTGTGTGTGTGTGTGTGTGTGTGTCTGTGTGTGTGTGTGTGTGTGTGTGTGTGTGTGTGTGTGTGTGTGTGTCTCAGGTCTGAAGGTGGACGGCGTGTACCGACGCTGCGGCCTGGCTCCCAAAGTCACCCGATTGGTGGAAGCCCTGATGACATCACCTAGCTCCGCCCCTCTGGAGAGTGACGAGCAGGGTGTTCTGGATGCTGGCTCCGCCCTCAAACAATATGTCCGCCAGCGGGAGAGTCTGATTCCCGACGCCGTGCGCCAGCACTGGCTCAACGCTGCAGGTCAGAACACCAAGCTCACGGAGTTTAAATAAAGATTAGTTTCAACAAAGTTCATTCAGTTTAAATAAAGTTTACTTTGAACAAAGTTCATTCAGTTTAAATAAAGTTTACTTTGAACCAGTTTCATTCAGTTTAAATAAAGTTTACTTTGAACCAGGTTCATTCAGTTTAAATAAAGTTTACTTTGAACCAGGTTCATTCAGTTTAAATAAAGTTTACTTTGAACCAGGTTCATTCAGTTTGAATTCAGTTGAAGTATTATTATTATCATGGGTAGGGATGCACCGATCCGACTTTTTCAGTCCCGATACCGACGCCAGGGCTTTGTGTATCTGTCGATACCCGATACCGATCCGATACCGTTGCTGAATTAATAATAAACTGTATACCTTCCACCTCATACCTTCCTTCCACCATATGGAAGAATTAATAATAAACTGTATAACTTCCACCTTTTATACCTTCCTTCCACCATATGGAAGAATTAATAATAAACTGTATAACTTCCACCTTTTATACCTTCCTTCTACCATATGGAAGAATTAATAATAAACTGTATAACTTCCACCTTTTATACCTTCCTTCTACCATATGGAAGAATTAATAATAAACTGTATAACTTCCACCTTTTATACCTTCCTTCCACCATATGGAAGAATTAATAATAAACTGTATAACTTCCACCTTTTATACCTTCCTTCCACCATATGGAAGAATTAATAATAAACTGTATACCTTCCACCTCATACCTTCCTTCTACCATATGGAAGAATTAATAATAAACTGTATACTGTATACCTTCCACCTCATACCTTCCTTCCACCATATGGAAGAATTAATAATAAACTGTATACCTTCCACCTCATACCTTCCTTCCACCATATGGAAGAATTAATAATAAACTGTATACCTTCCACCTCATACCTTCCTTCCACCATATGGAAGAATTAATAATAAACTGTATACCTTCCACCTCATACCTTCCTTCCACCATATGGAAGAATTAATAATAAACTGTATAACTTCCACCTTTTATACCTTCCTTCCACCATATGGAAGAATTAATAATAAACTGTATACCTTCCACCTTATACCTTCCTTCTACCATATGGAAGAATTAATAATAAACTGTATACCTTCCACCTCATACCTTCCTTCCACCATATGGAAGAATTAATAATAAACTGTATACCTTCCACCTTATACCTTCCTTCCACCATATGGAAGAATTAATAATAAACTGTATACCTTCCACCTTATACCTTCCTTCCACCATATGGAAGAATTAATAATAAACTGTATACCTTCCACCTTATACCTTCCTTCCACCATATGGAAGAATTAATAATAAACTGTATACCTTCCACCTTTTATACCTTCCTTCTACCATATGGAAGAATTAATAATAAACTGTATACCTTCCACCTTATACCTTCCTTCCACCATATGGAAGAATTAATAATAAACTGTATACCTTCCACCTTTTATACCTTCCTTCTACCATATGGAAGAATTAATAATAAACTGTATAACTTCCACCTTTTATACCTTCCTTCCACCATATGGAAGAATTAATAATAAACTGTATAACTTCCACCTTTTATACCTTCCTTCTACCATATGGAAGAATTAATAATAAACTGTATACCTTCCACCTTTCATACCTTCCTTCTACCATATGGAAGAATTAATAATAAACTGTATACCTTCCACCTTTTATACCTTCCTTCTACCATATGGAAGAATTAATAATAAACTGTATACCTTCCACCTTTCATACCTTCCTTCTACCATATGGAAGAATTAATAATAAACTGTATAACTTCCACCTTTTATACCTTCCTTCTACCATATGGAAGAATTAATAATAAACTGTATACCTTCCACCTTATACCTTCCTTCCACCATATGGAAGAATTAATAATAAACTGTATAATACCTTAACCTTCCTTCCACCATATGGAAGAATTAATAATAAACTGTATACCTTCCACCTTATACCTTCCTTCTACCATATGGAAGAATTAATAATAAACTGTATACCTTCCACCTCATACCTTCCTTCCACCATATGGAAGAATTAATAATAAACTGTATACCTTCCACCTCATACCTTCCTTCTACCATATGGAAGAATTAATAATAAACTGTATACCTTCCACCTTATACCTTCCTTCCACCATATGGAAGAATTAATAATAAACTGTATACCTTCCACCTTATACCTTCCTTCCACCATATGGAAGAATTAATAATAAACTGTATACCTTCCTTCCACCATATGGAAGAATTAATAATAAACTGTATAACTTCCACCTTTTATACCTTCCTTCCACCATATGGAAGAATTAATAATAAACTGTATACCTTCCACCTTCCTTCCACCATATGGACCAATGGAAGAATAAAATAAACTGTATAACTTCCACCTTTTATACCTTCCTTCCACCATATGGAAGAATTAATAATAAACTGTATACCTTCCACCTTCCTTCCACCATATGGAAGAATTAATAATAAACTGTATAACTTCCACCTTTTATACCTTCCTTCCACCATATGGAAGAATTAATAATAAACTGTATAACTTCCACCTTTTTTATAACCATATGGAAGAATTAATAATAAACTGTACCTTCTTCCACCTTATACCTTCCTTCCACCATATGGAAGAATTAATAATAAACTGTATACCTTCCACCTCATACCTTCCTTCTACCATATGGAAGAATTAATAATAAACTGTATACCTTCCACCTTATACCTTCCTTCCACCATATGGAAGAATTAATAATAAACTGTATACCTTCCACCTTATACCTTCCTTCTACCATATGGAAGAATTAATAATAAACTGTATACCTTCCACCTTATACCTTCCTTCTACCATATGGAAGAATTAATAATAAACTGTATACCTTCCACCTTATACCTTCCTTCCACCATATGGAGGCGACTAAAGGCACCAGACCTTCCTAACTAAACATTACTTTCCTAACTAAGACAAAATAACATAGATGAAATGTATTGAATTCTCTTTTTTTTTTTTTTAAAAACAACTGTGCATTCAAATCGAAAATATAATGTATTCAAACTTCTTAAAATAAATGTAAATAAATAATAATGGGCCACCTTTATATAGGTTTATAATGGCTTATTCTACTGTCAGGAGTACATAGAATATCTCAAAAACATGTTAATGTCATCATGTTTACTAAAAGCTTTTATTACTAAAGGGTTTGGCTCCACGACATTATACAATAACTTTATATGAAGGACAATCCATCAAACAGTTACAGAAGCTAAACTATTTTTATTGTGCAAACTGTAAAGTAGTAAAATAAACTAAAATCTAATGAATACACATACAAACAACTTTAACATTGTTTCCCTTCCAAAACTAAATAGTTGTAAGCTAGTTGTATAACCACTACCTTGGCCACAGGTAAGTTAGGTTGTTGTAGTGGGAGAGTGAACGGAGCTCCGCTGTCAGCCTCCTTCGCTGTTTGAATAATAATAATAATAATAATAATAATAATATATATATATATATATATATATATATATATATATATATATATATATATATATAATATAATATAATGTTAGCAGGTTGGAGGACGTATTTCAGCGAGGCGAGACACCTTAAATCCAGAGTTTGAATCATTGCTCTGAACCGGCTTTCTGTTGCTCCGCTGCATGCTTGAAGTGACAGGTCTTTAACGTTAGCACAGTAACGTTAGCACAGTAACGTTAGCACAGTAACGTTAGCACAGTAACGTTAGCACGGCCGAGTAATGTTAGAGCGACGGGCAACAACAGTGGCTACATTATGTCCGATTTGTTAGAAACAAAAAAAACTTGGGAACAACAGACGGCTCCTCTCTTGAGCACACGTTGTTCTGGTGTATCTCCGCTCTCTCTTCATCCTCTAGCTAACTCTCTTCATCCTCTAGCTAACTCTCTTCATCCTCTAGCTAACTCTCTTCATCCTCTAGCTAACTCTCTTCATCCTCTCTTCATCCTCTAACTAACTCTCTTCATCCTCTAGCTAACTCTCTTCATCCTCTAGCTAACTCTCTTCATCCTCTCTTCATCCTCTAACTAACTCTCTTCATCCTCTAGCTAACTCTCTTCATCCTCTAGCTAACTCTCTTCATCCTCTAACTAACTCTCTTCATCCTCTAGCTAACTCTCTTCATCCTCTTGCTAACTCTCTTCATCCTCTAACTAACTCTCTTCATCCTCTAGCTAACTCTCTTCATCCTCTTGCTAACTCTCTTCATCCTCTAGCTAACTCTCTTCATCCTCTAGCTAACTCTCTTCATCCTCTCTTCATCCTCTAACTCTCTTCATCCTCTAGCTAACTCTCTTCATCCTCTAACTAACTCTCTTCATCCTCTAGCTAACTCTCTTCATCCTCTAGCTAACTCTCTTCATCCTCTAGCTAACTCTCTTCATCTTCTAGCTAACTCTCTTCATCCTCTAGCTAACTCTCTTCATCCTCTAGCTAACTCTCTTCATCCTCTCTTCATCCTCTAGCTAACTCTCTTCATCCTCTAGCTAACTTTCTTCATCCTCTAGCTAACTCTCTTCATCATCTCTTCATCCTCTAGCTAACTCTCTTCATCCTCTAGCTAACTCTCTTCATCCTCTAGCTAACTCTCTTCATCCTCTCTTCATCCTCTAGCTAACTCTCTTCATCCTCTAGCTAACTCTCTTCATCCTCTAACTAACTCTCTTCATCCTCTAGCTAACTCTCTTCATCCTCTAGCTAACTCTCTTCATCTTCTAGCTAACTCTCTTCATCCTCTAGCTAACTCTCTTCATCCTCTAGCTAACTTTCTTCATCCTCTAGCTAACTCTCTTCATCCTCTCTTCATCCTCTAGCTAACTCTCTTCATCCTCTAGCTAACTCTCTTCATCCTCTAGCTAACTTTCTTCATCCTCTAGCTAACTCTCTTCATCCTCTCTTCATCCTCTAGCTAACTCTCTTCATCCTCTCTTCATCCTCTAGCTAACTCTCTTCATCCTCTAGCTAACTCTCTTCATCCTCTAGCTAACTCTCTTCATCCTCTCTTCATCCTCTAGCTAACTCTCTTCATCCTCTAGCTAACTCTCTTCATCCTCTCTTCATCCTCTAGCTAACTTTCTTCATTCTCTAGCTAACTCTCTTCATCCTCTAGCTAACTCTCTTCATCCTCTAGCTAACTCTCTTCATCCTCTCTTCATCCTCTAGCTAACTCTCTTCATCCTCTAGCTAACTCTCTTCATCCTCTAGCTAACTCTCTTCATCCTCTAGCTAACTTTCTTCATCCTCTAGCTAACTCTCTTCATCCTCTCTTCATCCTCTAGCTAACTCTCTTCATCCTCTAGCTAACTCTCTTCATCCTCTAGCTAACTCTCTTCATCCTCTAGCTAACTCTCTTCATCCTCTAGCTAACTTTCTTCATCCTCTAGCTAACTCTCTTCATCCTCTCTTCATCCTCTAGCTAACTCTCTTCATCCTCTCTTCATCCTCTAGCTAACTCTCTTCATCCTCTAGCTAACTCTCTTCATCCTCTCTTCATCCTCTAGCTAACTCTCTTCATCCTCTAGCTAACTCTCTTCATCCTCTAGCTAACTTTCTTCATTCTCTAGCTAACTCTCTTCATCCTCTAGCTAACTCTCTTCATCCTCTAGCTAACTCTCTTCATCCTCTAGCTAACTCTCTTCATCCTCTCTTCATCCTCTAGCTAACTCTCTTCATCCTCTAGCTAACTCTCTTCATCCTCTAGCTAACTCTCTTCATCCTCTAGCTAACTGTCTTCATCCTCTAGCTAACTCTCTTCATCCTCTAGCTAACTCTCTTCATCCTCTAGCTAACTCTCTTCATCCTCTCTTCATCCTCTAGCTAACTCTCTTCATCCTCTCTTCATCCTCTAGCTAACTCTCTTCATCCTCTAGCTAACTCTCTTCATCCTCTAGCTAAGTCTCTTCATCCTCTCTTCATCCTCTAGCTAACTCTCTTCATCCTCTAGCTAACTTTCTTCATTCTCTAGCTAACTCTCTTCATCCTCTAGCTAATTCTCTTCATCCTCTGGCTAACTCTCTTCATCCTCTAGCTAACTCTCTTCATCCTCTCTTCATCCTCTAGCTAACAATCTTCATCCTCTAGCTAACTCTCTTCATCCTCTAGCGAACTCTCTTCATCCTCTCTTCATCCTCTAGCTAACTCTCTTCATCCTCTAGCTAACTCTCTTCATCCTCTAGCTAACTCTCTTCATCCTCTAGCTAACTCTCTTCATCCTCTAGCTAACTCTCTTCATCCTCTAGCTAACTTTCTTCATCCTCTAGCTAACTCTCTTCATCCTCTAGCTAACTCTCTTCATCCTCTAGCTAACTGTCTTCATCCTCTAGCTAACTCTCTTCATCCTCTAGCTAACTCTCTTCATCCTCTAGCTAACTCTCTTCATCCTCTAGCTAACTTTCTTAATCCTCTAGCTAACTCTCTTCATCCTCTAGCTAACTCTCTTCATCCTCTAGCTAACTCTCTTCATCCTCTAGCTAACTTTCTTCATCCTCTAGCTAACTCTCTTCATCCTCTAGCTAACTCTCTTCATCCTCTAGCTAACTCTCTTCATCCTCTCTTCATCCTCTAGCTAACTCTCTTCATCCTCTAGCTAACTCTCTTCATCCTCTAGCTAACTTTCTTCATCCTCTAGCTAACTCTCTTCATCCTCTAGCTAACTTTCTTCATCCTCTAGCTAACTCTCTTCATCCTCTAGCTAACTCTCTTTATCCTCTAGCTAACTTTCTTCATCCTCTAACTAACTCTCTTCATCCTCTAGCTAACTTTCTTCATCCTCTAGCTAACTCTCTTCATCCTCTAGCTAACTCTCTTCATCCTCTAGCTAACTCTCTTCATCCTCTCTTCATCCTCTAGCTAACTCTCTTCATCCTCTAGCTAACTCTCTTCATCCTCTAGCTAACTCTCTTCCTCCTCTAGCTAACTCTCTTCATCCTGAAATGTATGTAAAATGTGTAAAATGTAAAATTATTAGTGTTAGAAACTGTTTGTCTCAAATTGTTATATGCTTTGGTGTTTTATCTTTTTAAAGAGAGTTAGTTGTTGGTTATTAATTGTTTTGTTATGAAGTTACTACCATGAGTGAAAAGGGTACGCAGTTAACCGGGGTCCCAGTGCTGCGACGGAGTGAAAAAAATTCAATTTAATTTTTCCGATCCAGCTATTTTGTCAATATCGGGGCCGATACCCGATCCAAATATCGGATCGGTGCACCCCTAATTATGGGCACCTGACTTCCAGCACTTCGTTAAAATGAACTCACTCATCACGTTTTGGACATTTTATAAATCTGGTTTTTAACCTGCAACCTTCTCCTTGGAACTTTCTTAAGCTTATTATCCTAAATTATTCATCAGATATGTTTTCTCATCCAGAACAGTTGTATTGTCTTTCTATCTTTGTTATGAATGGGTTTTGGTTTTTGTCCTTATAATCTGACTTGATGTCGCCCCTCAGTGATGTCTAAATAAAACTTGAATGAATGAATGAATGAGTGAATGAATGAGTGAATACATTCCAACCACCAGCATCACTAAACTGCTCTTCTTCTCTCAGTGATTTCAGATGAACGCTCCAGGTTTTCAGCCTACCGACGGTTGCTGAGGCAACTCCCTGACGACAACCGAGCAACACTGAACGCACTGTTTGGACACTTCTACATGTAACACAGATACACACACACACACACACACACACACACACACACACACACACACACAGACACACATACACACAAACACACACACACACAACACAGGTTTGTGGGGACCTGTCATTGACATAATGCATTCCCTAGCCCCTTACCCTAAATGCCTAACCTTAACCCTTACCCTAACCTAAGGTTTTAGTTCAGTTTATTAAGATGTATTTATGTGTATTACATTTTCAGCAAAGCTGATTTTAGATTGCACAGTCAGACATTTGATATGTTTTTTTCAGGCTGATGTGAAAAATATTTAAAATGTGACGGAAACCATCCTTATTTAAAATATCATATATTTGATGTATTAAAGTCTATGGTTTGAACACTAAGAGATGGAAGCAGGTGAAGTGTGTGCAGCGATGGCAGCATTAGCAGCGTTAGCAGCTGACGTGAGATGTGTTTCCTGTCTCCTCAGGGTCCAGGTCTTCTCTCAGGTGAACAGGATGTCAGCTCAGAACCTGGCTCTGGTTCTGGTCCCGACTCTGTTCCAGACTCTGAACCAGGATCTGCTCCGACTCACCAGAGAGCTCATCATCCACCACACGCTGCTCTTCCTGGTAACTACACGCCACGCAGCAGAGACGGGTTCTATATTAAAATATATATATATATTAGTTCTCTGAGATGAGTTGTAGTTCTCTGTGATGTGTTGTAGTTCTCTGAGATGAGTTGTAGTTCTCTGAGATGAGTTGTAGTTCTCTGTGATGAGTTGTAGTTCTCTGAGATGAGTTGTAGTTCTCTGTGATGTGTTGTAGTTCTCTGAGATGAGTTGTAGTTCTCTGAGATGAGTTGTAGTTCTCTGTGATGAGTTGTAGTTCTCTGAGATGAGTTGTAGTTCTCTGAGATCAGTTGTAGTTCTCTGAGATCAGTTGTAGTTCTCTGAGATCAGTTGTAGTTCTCTGTGATGAGTTGTAGTTCTCTGTGATGAGTTGTAGTTCTCTGAGATGAGTTGTAGTTCTCTGAGATGAGTTGTAGTTCTCTGTGATGAGTTGTAGTTCTCTGAGATGTGTTGTAGTTCTCTGAGATGTGTTGTAGTTCTCTGTGATGAGTTGTAGTTCTCTGAGATGAGTTGTAGTTCTCTGAGATGTGTTGTAGTTCTCTGAGATGAGTTGTAGTTCTCTGAGATGTGTTGTAGTTCTCTGAGATGTGTTGTAGTTCTCTGTGATGTGTTGTAGTTCTCTGTGATGAGTTGTAGTTCTCTGTGATGAGTTGTAGTTCTCTGTGATGAGTTGTAGTTCTCTGAGATGAGTTGTAGTTCTCTGAGATGAGTTGTAGTTCTCTGTGATGAGTTGTAGTTCTCTGAGATCTGCATCAGAGACTCTTGCTCTTACTGAAATGTACAGTACATTAATAACATATAATAAGCCGTACTTTGTATCAAATTAGACCAAAATAGAAATACTGTTTGTTTTGTGATCCTGCAGACGGCTGAGAGAGGCGAGGAAGAGGAGGTCACCTTCCTCTGAAGATCACCTCTTGATTCTTCCACCTTCCCTCTGGAACATTTAACCCCGGCTCTGTCTCCTGTCCACCGTGAGACAACTTTTAGTTTCTCTGGGTCAACATTTTAATCAAAACTTTTTCTTTCAACATGTTATTCTTTTTTGACACTTGTAGATTTCCCCACTGTTTTGTCACCTTTCACAATTATATTTTTTTTTACATTTTCCCCGACAATTTTGCACCCTTATTCCCCCAAGTTGTTTCACTTTTCATGATGATTTTCTTGATTATTTTAATTATTTTTTTCCAAGTTTATTGTCACTTTTACAGATGTTTTTGTCACTTTTTCGACATGTTTTTCCTACATTTTTCACGTTTACATGAAGAGCGTCGTAGGGAACCATCCACGTTATTTTTTTGCACAATTTGGTTGAAAGAAACCCAAATTTCTGATATAGAAACTTTTTGAAAACCGGAGAGTTAAGTCATGAAATCATCAGTTAACTTTCTGCTGTTTAGGTCAAAGTGATCTTTTCCTTCAGGAAGAATAAAAGTTGTATTTTGATATTCTGTCACATGATGTCGTTTACATCTTTAGATAAATCATCTTTATGAAAATGTTAAATTAGAGTTTATATTTCCTCACAGAAAGTTTAAATGTTGTTAATCCTGTCGTTTAGTATCTCGAGGTTTATTATCTTTTGTCCCAAACTCATTAAATCAAAAACTAAACTTCTTCATTTCTCGTTCTTTCATTTTAAACATCTAAACAGGAAGTGGTTGACGAGGCTCCTAAATGGAACCGGTTGATGGTTTGACTCCCAGTGAGCAGGAACAGCCTTAAAATGAATAATGTTAGATATTAAGGCTGCCGTCTGTCTCTGTCTTATAAAAACATATAAAGCAGAGTACAGCCCCTTACAGAATGATAAAACACATAGAGACAGAAGAGCGTTACATAACAAACAAACCGTACAGATGGCTCTACTCCCTCCCCCCCAACCAGTCTGTTAGATCACTGAGCTGTTTAATAGGAGGGATGGACCAGACCAATTACAACTAGTTAGATCTGGGTACCTGCCAGTACAGAGTACCCATATGAGTACTTACAGCAACACTGAAGAACTTTTCCTCTTCGGTTCCCCTACAGGTTGGAAGAGGAATTTTCCATTATCCCTGTCGTAATGTCTCATTATGTCTCATTAAAACTACAGATCTGCTACCCCATCTGGCAAACTTGCACCAAAACAAGTACCTTAAAATAATGTTTCCAAAATTGTTTCGGGGGGGCATCAACTCATAACCGGGTGAACGGCACTTCTGCATTCACTTTGCAGCCCTCTATCGGCTATGACCGGACTATGTAAGTCTGTCAGATCAGGTAGCGGATCTGTAGTTCCACTGGGACATACTGGGACATACTGGGACATACTGGGACATAATGGGACAATTCCTCTTCCAACCTGTAGGGGGACCAAAGAGGAAAATATGGTATCAGAGTAAGTTCATCCCTAATAAAGACTTTATAAACTAATAAATACATCTTAAAATCATAATCAAAACTCTACAAACAATTTAATAAAAACAGCAAAACTAAGTTTGTGTTTGACATGAAGAATACAAGGCAAGGCAAGGCAGCTTTATTTGTATGGCACATTTCAGCAACAGGGCAATTCAAAGTGCTTTACATAAAACATTAAAGAGCAGTTAGAAAACAATCAAAAAACAATAATAAACATTAAAAACATTAAAATACAAGAATAAAATTGATAGTATAAGAATAAAAGTTACAGTGCAGTATAAGAAATTAAAGTTAATAAAATAGATTATTTAAAGAAAAGCAACATCAAAAAGATAGGTCTTTAGCTTAGATTTAAAAGAACTGAGAGTTGCAGCGGACCTACAGGTTTCTGGGAGTTTGTTCCAGATATGTGGAGCATAAAAACTGAACGCTGCTTCCCCCTGTTTAGTTCTGACTCTGGGGACAACAAGTAGACCTGTCCCAGACCACCTGAGAGGTCTGGGTAGGTCATAGTGTAGTAGACCTGTCCCAGACCACCTGAGAGGTCTGGGTGGGTCATAGTGTAGTAGACCTGTCCCAGACCACCTGAGAGGTCTGGGGGGTCATAGTGTAGTAGACCTGTCATAGACCACCTGAGAGGTCTGGGTGGGTCATAGTGTAGTAGACCTGTCCCAGACCACCTGAGAGGTCTGGGGGGGGTCATAGTGTAGCAGATCAGAAATGTATTTTGGCCCTAAACCGTTTAGTGATTTATAAACCAGTAAAAGTATTTTGAAATCAATTCTTTGAGGCACTGGAAGCCAGTGTAGAGACTTCAGTACTGGAGTGATGTGATCCACTTTCTTGGTCTTAGTGAGGACTCGAGCAGCAGCGTTCTGAATCAGCTGCAGCTGTCTGATGGATTTTTTAGGGAGACCTGTAAAGACACCGTTACAGTAGTCAAGTCTACTGAAGATAAAAGCATGGACAAGTTTTTCCAGATCCTGCTGAGACATAAGCCCTTTAACCCTTGATATATTTTTAAGGTGATAATAGGCAGATTTTTAATTATGTTAATGTGGCTTTTTAAAATTCAGGTCTGAGTCCATGACTACACCAAGATTTCTGGCTTTGTCTGTTGTTTTTAACATTGTCGTTTGAAGCTGAGCGCTGACTTTCAATCGTTCCTCTTTTGCTCCAAAAACAACCACCTCCGTTTTTCTTCATTTAATTTAAGAAAGTTCTGGCACATCCAATCATTAATCTGTTCAATGCACATATTTAATTGTTGTATTGGGCTATAGTTCCCTGGCGATAAGGTTATGTAAATTTGTGTGTCATCGGCATAACTATGGTAACTTATTTTGTTGTTTTCCATAATCTGAGCCAGTGGAAGCATGTAGATGTTGAACAGAAGAGGCCCCAGAACTGAGCCTTGGGGAACTCCGCACGTCATATTTGTATGCTCAGATGTATAATTACCTATAGACACAAAGTAGTCCCTATTCTTTAAATAGGATTCAAACCACTTTAGTACTGAGCCAGAAAGATCAACCCAGTTTTCCAATCGGTCAAGCAATATGTTGTGGTCTACCGTATCAAATGCAGCACTGAGATCAAGTAATACTAAGACTGAGATTTTGCCACTATCTGTGTTTAAGTGGATGTCATTAAAGACTTTGATAAGAGCTGTCTCAGTGCTGTGGTGTGGTCAAAAACCTGACTGGAAGGCATCAAAACTGTTGTTTAGCGATAAGAAAAGGTTGAGTTGTTGAAAAACCACTTTTTCTATGATTTTACTTAAAAATGGAAGGTTTGATATCGGCCTATAGTTGCTCATTAGTGACGTGTCTAGATTGTTCTTTTACAAAGTTAAACTGTTCCAGAAATCCTGTTTTACATGTTTATTGATCAGAAACCTAAAACATGTCTACGTCAGAATGTGTCATATTTTACCAATAATTGGACATTTTTGTCATTTTTTTTTATATATATATATGTATATATAAAAATGAATAAAACATCCAAATTTAAAGAAAGTAGTGGGCTGATCATTTATTTATCTTGTGAAGAGCGTTGTACGGAACAATCTGTTATTTTTCTGAACATTTGGTTGAAAGAAACCCACTTTTCTGATAAAGATTTTTTTTTATTTTTATAAATTGGTCAAATTTGACCCGAGGACAATACGAGGGTTAATCATCCAATTATGTGACATCATCTATATTCTGTTTATATCTTTGATTTTTAAAGCTGACATGATCAGAAACACGAAGAAATAAAACGTTTGTTAAACTTCATTCAGGTAGAAGTTTCATAAAAGTGATTTAGAGATACAACTATTTTATCAACATTAAAAACAACCAGTTTAAAACAATATATATACTGTACTTCAAATAATGAACTTTTCAGTAGAAGCTTAAAGAATTAATAACTTGTTAATATTCAATCTAAAACGACGGAACATCTCAATATATTACAGATATGTACTAAACTCCACTAATGTGTGAGTTGGTACAATATCACAGAAGTTGAAGCAGTACTCAAAGTTCAGCTGATTGTACAACACACAAGAGGTCAAAGGTCAAACCAAAAACAGACTGAACAAGTCAGACTGTCATCTAAAGAAGACACAACTATATTGCAATAAACTGAACCTTAACAAAATAATAATGTAACACTCAAAATACAGAAATTAATTCTTATAAAAATGAAGTGGATTATTGAAAATGTTGTACCACTTCCATTATCCACAAACAGTTCAGGAGTTATGAAAGTGTGTGTGTGTGTGTGTGTGTGTGTGTGTGTGTGTGTGTGTGTGTGTGTGTGTGTGTGTGTGTGTGTGTGTGTGTGTGTGTGTGTGTGTGTGTGTGTGTGTGTGTGTGTGTGTGTGTGTGTGTGTGTGTGTGAGAGAGTTGAGTTGTGCTGCTGACACGGTGCTTCAGGTAATGCTGATGTTAAAGCAGCTACTACCTCCCCAAACACATCAGAAATGTTGGCACATTTTGAGGCATCCGCCGTAATTTCTCTGCACCTTTGGTGGTCGTTTGTCTTGTTTCGACAGACAGTCCGAAACACTGCAAGCTCGCCTCGCAGACAACTCATGAGTTTTTAACAACTCACGAGTCTTTGATAACTCATGAGTTGTTGATGACTCGTGAGTTCTCGCGGGAGTCCCACGAATCAGCTGAATCAGCCGGGTACGTTGTCATGAGTGGATCTGATTCAGACGAGTGAGTGAAGTGTCTCCTCGAGCTCAAGGTAAAGCAAATCAATATAAAAAGACATTCTTTCACTTCTGAAATAACCTACAATGTTCTGCACGTAGCCTAGCTAGGCCTACTGTAGGTTTGGTGTATAAATGTAGTATATTAAAATGCAATTAGGTCGAGCATACAGTCCGAAACATTGCAAGCTCGCCAACAACTCATGATTTTTTTTTTTTTTTGTCTTCAAAAAACTTTATTAGTCAAGTACAGATACATATTGAAAACATTAAATGCATACATACATACATACATACATACATGAAAAAGGGGCGCATGAAATTTACATTAAAGAGGTTTTAAAGCATTGTAAATGTTCAGATTCCGGATGGCTTTCTTATTTGTCCTTTTTAAAGTTTCAAAACATAATTTCATCTCATTTTTAAATGACTATTTGGTTTTCTTTCAGACCATTTACATTTATTGATATAACATTTTCCAAATCAAATTTAAATATTCTAAATGAAAACATGGCATTTATCCAAATCAAAAGCTTGCCTCAGATGTAACATTCCATACTGACTCAAGTGACTCAAGAGCATTGGCGTTGATTTCGGTGGGGACGGTGGGTACGCGTACCTACCGGATTTCATCATGAGTCATTTTGTACCCACCACTTTTTTTGAAAACCTCAAGCTCAATTTAGTTAAAAAAAAAAGTACATAACACTTAGCTTAGAGTTGAACAACTTAAACTGAATCATGTGTACAGTATTATTAATGGTGTAGCCCCAAAGTATTTGGGATTTCAGATTTTAATGGTACATACTCAACATGCCCATGAGACTAGGGCCAGTGTCCGTTCATGTAAGGTGCCATGTGTGAATAGCGAAGCCAGAAAATCCTTTTTTTATACAGGAATTATTTTATGGAATAGTCTTCAACTTCATATCAAAATGGCAGTAACGAAAAGGGATTTTAGACATAAAGTTAGGGCCTACTTATGGAATAAAATAGATAATTAGGGGAAATAAAATCTAGATTGGGGACAGAGAAATTTATTGTTTGGTAGGTCATGGTGATTTAGCTGGCTTTTTGATGTGTAGTTTTATTTTTTTATTGTTTTAATCTTAGGACTGCATGTGTTTGCATGTGTTGTATGTCCTGTTCTCTTACATCAGGGACCATGTTGGAAAAAAGTGTTTTTCACTTTTACATGTTATCCCTTGGATCCCCTTTGTTGTCTTTCTATATCCATAAATAAACCAAACCAAACACATATAATTCTTGAGCGACAGATGCCAAACAATCCACAACAATCTCCGTCCCCACAGGGCAGCACAGCCACTCTGCTGCTGAGCAGGCTGCACGCTTCTCTGTTCACAACGCTGCTGTCGGGACATTCTTACCGTGAAAAAGCTTAACGTGGTTTAATGTACCTAAACAACGATCAATCATCACCACATTTCTCATGGCCATATCTTGTAATAAACACTTAAGCCTGTCAAAAGAACTAAACCGAAATCCAACGATTATATAAGTTATCTTACAAAGCGTTTTCTTGAAAGAGACTTCTCTATGGCCTATGGCGAGGAAAAAGCTTGTACCTAAACAATGATCAACGATCACCAAATTTCTCTCTCATATTGCTCCTCATAACCTGAAAACTGTCAAAAAATCTAACCAGAAATGTGGTGATGATTGATGGTTGTTTAGTTACATTCCTACTAAACATTGGATGTCTGATAGACCTGCAGATCATGTTGGTCCGTCGGTCCATGACCAACTCTGGACATCTATTTGACATCCAAACTAGGTCCACTATTTGGACATCCAACCGCGACCCAACTTGGATGTCATGTTGACGTTCAACATTTGATCTTTGAACTGGGTCATTTTTAGACGTCATTTGGACGTCCATGACAGGTGCAGCAAATGTACATGATCAAACCAGTAAGCACAAACCGATGATCGCGAGTCATTTTGAAGCATCGTCCGGACATCTTATTTTGATGGAAATCTAGCTATACATCGCAGCGTGTTAGCTAGTCAGTTAGATGCATTACAAGTTCCTCAGGTGTAAAAATAAATAAAATAAAAGTTCCTCAGTGGTTTGCGGGTCATTTGGAAGCATCGTTTATTGAGCGTCTGGATGTCTTTACTTTACACACCCGTTGATGTGATGGACAGTGAATCTGACTTCTGCCCAGCAACATATTCGCGCCACAGTCGATAAAGAAAGGACAAACGTTGCCACAGTCTACGAATGGCTAGGATGGAGACTGCTTTGTTGCTGCTGTCAAACCCCATGGTAAGCATCTTAACATAATGTTAATACAAATATTTCGACGTTTTCGCACGTGGAAGTTGGTGTTGCTCTGACAAATAACAAGATTTGTTAGTAAGTTGAACCATGTCATGGTTTAAAGTAAATTTAGAGCCGTTAGATCAGGTTAGCATCGCACTAGCCGCCCTTTTTCACATTCATTTAAAATTTAAAATATCCGTGCTCTAGCTAAATGTACTTGACTGATCTGACTGAATCTGAATGTAAAGTTTACGTTAGCTAGTTCTGTCTGTTGCGGTAAGTTAATTTACTGGCTGTTGTTCCATAATTTTATGTTAAGGTAATGTGGATAACCATAACTTTATAATGTTACACAGGCCATTAACGTTAGCTAGCTAAATCACATTTAAAAAAGGTGACGAGGTTCAGGGGCCGTCTAATGGCAGGCTAACGTTCGTACTTTAACTCCCATTGAGATAAGGTTCTATTTTTACCCTGCTTATTACCAAAATGTAAAATTTACTTAAATAAAAATAATTTACCTGACAAGCTAGCGTTAGCTTAATGTAGTTACTGTCAGGACAGTCAAATGATGATAAGACTAGCTAACGTTACATAAAACTGACATTAGCAGTTTATAATCGGCTTTAACAGGGACTAAACACGTACGATGGACGTATTGAATCACATTTGACTTTAAGATCAATACAATTATCAATATCAAAATTCATTTTATTGGTACTTAACTTTTCTGTATCATGTTTATAGCAAAGGTAACTTTGGTAGACGTTTATTTGCTTGTTTGTTTCACTAGTTATCCCTTATTAAAAAGGTGGTTCTTGCTGAGAATATCATCACCTAAATGTCAGGAATACACTGTGTTCATTGCAAAACAAAAGTTTGCAATAATAAAATACTGCATCCTCACAAAAGAGCAGTATTTTTTTGATAGTAGCTTTCACATAGTGTGTCTGTTTTTATGTTGGTATGATGTATAGTGGAAGATCAGAAAACGTGGCCAGGAGTTGGGAGAGAAGGCGATGCAGAGATGAAGGACATCATACCACAATACTAGTTGTGTGTATAGGCCTGATCAACAAGTAAAAAGAGTCAGGTATGTTATTGTCTTATTAATTTGATGCATGATGCAAATTACACACCTGTAATCAAAATCTATTTAGTATTTGGGGCTGTTGAAGTGCCACTCGTGATTCTTAGGCCTATTTGTTGCTCTATTTTTCCATCCCCTGTGTGATCAAGGGTTCCTAGACTTCCTCTATCATTATCTTTATTCCATCCATCTATCCATCCATCTTCGTCCGCTTATCCGGTGTCGGGTCGCGGGGGGAGCAGCTCCAGCAGGAAACCCCAAACTTCCCTTTCCCGAGCAACATTAACCAGCTCCGACTGGGGGATCCCGAGGCGTTCCCAGGCCAGGTTGGAGATATAATCCCTCCACCTAGTCCTGGGTCTTCCCGAGGCCTCCTCCCAGCTGGACGTGCCTGGAACACCTCCCTAGGGGAGGCGCCCAGGGGCATCCTTACCAGATGCCCGAACCACCTCAACTGGCTCCTTTCGACGCAAAGGAGCAGCGGCTCTACTCCGAGCTCCTCACGGATGACTGAGCTTCTCACCCTATCTCTAAGGGAGACGCCAGCCACCCTCCTGAGGAAACCCATTTCGCCGCTTGTACCCTGGATCTCGTTCTTTCGGTCATGACCCAGCCTTCATGACCATAGGTGAGGGTAGGAACGAAAAATGACCGGTAGATCGAGAGCTTTGCCTTCTGGCTCAGCTCTCTTTTCGTCACAACGGTGCGATAGATTGAATGCAATACCGCACCCGCTGCGCCCGATTCTCCGACCAATCTCCCGCTCCATTGTCCCCTCACTCGCGAACAAAACCCCAAGGTACTTGAACTCCTTCACTTGGGGTAAGGACTCATTCCCTACCTGGAGAAGGCATTCCATCGGTTTCCTGCTGAGAACCATGGCCTCCAATTTAGAGGTGCTGATCCTCATCCCAACCGCTTCACACTCGGTTGCGAACCGATCCAGTGAGTGCTGAAGGTCGCAGGCCGATGATGCCATCAGGACCACATCATCTGCAAAGAGCAGCGATGAGATCCCCAGCCCACCAAACTGCAACCCCTCCCCACCCCGACTACGCCTCGATATCCTGTCCATAAATATTACAAACAGGATTTGTGACAAAGCGCAGCCCTGGCGGAGGCCAACCCTCACCTGAAACGAGTCCGACTTACTACCGAGAACCCGGACACAGCTCTCACTTTGGTCATACAGAGATTGGATGGCCCTGAGTAGACCCCCTCACCCCATACTCCCGCAGCACCTCCCACAGTATCTCCCGGGGACCCGGTCATACGCCTTCTCCAAATCCACAAAACACATGTAGACCGGTTGGGCATACTCCCAGGCTCCCTCCAGGATCCTTGAGAGTGAAGAGCTGGTCCGTTGTTCCACGACCAGGACGGAATCCGCATTGTTCCTCCTCAACCCGAGGTTCGACTATCGGCCGAACCCTCCTTTCCAGCACCTTGGAGTAGACTTTACCAGGGAGGCTGAGAAGTGTGATACCCCTATAATTGGCACACACCCTCTGGTCCCCCTTTTTAAAAAGAGGAACCACCACCCCAGTCTGCCACTCCTTTGGCACCGCCCCAGACTTCCACGCAATGTTGAAGAGGCGTGTCAACCAGGACAGCCCCTCCACACCCAGAGCCTTGAGCATTTCTGGACGGATCTCATCAATCCCCGGGCTTTGCCACTGTGTAGTTGTTTGACTACATCAGTGACTTCCGCCTGGGAAATCGACGACAATCCCCGTTATCCTCCAGCTCTGCCTCTAACATAGAGGGCGATTAGTCGGATTCAGGAGTTCCTCAAAGTGCTCCTTCCACCGCCCTATTACCTCCTCAGTGGAGGTCAACAGTGTCCCATCCTTACTGTACACAGCTTGGATGGTTCCCCCTCCCCCCCTCCTGAGGTGGCGAACAGTTTTCCAGAAACACTTTGGTGCCGACCGAAAGTCCTTCTCCATGTCTTCTCCAAACTTCTCCCACACCCGCTGCTTTGCCTCTTTCACGGCAGAGGCTGCAGCCCTTCGGCCCCCGCCGGTACCCTGCAACCGCCTCCGGAGTCCTCCGAGATAACATATCCCGGAAGGACTCCTTCTTCAATCGGACGGCTTCCCTGACCACTGGTGTCCACCACGGTGTTCGTGGGTTACCGCCCCTTGAGGCACCTAAGATCCTAAGACCACAGCTCCTCGCCGCAGCTTCAGCAATGGAAACTTTGAACATTGTCCACTCGGGTTCAATGCCCCCAGCCTCCACAGGGATGCACGAAAAGCTCCGCCCGGAGGTGTGAGTTGAAAGTCTGTCGGACAGGGCCTCCTCCAGACGTTCCCAATTTACCCGCACTACACGTTTGGGCTTACCAGGTCTGTCCAGAGTCTTCCCCACCCCTGACCCAACTCACCACCAGATGGTGATCGGTTGACAGCTCTGCCCCTCTCTTCACCCGAGTGTCCAAAACATACGGCCTCAGATCAGATGAAACGATTATGAAATCGATCATTGACCTTCGGCCTAGGGTGCTCTGGTACCAGGTACACTTATGAGCATCCCTATGTTCGAACATGGTGTTCGTTATAGACAATCCATGACTAGCACAGAAGTCCAACAACAAACAACCACTCTGGTTTAGATCAGGAGGCCGTTCCTCCCAATCATGCCTCCAGGTGTCTCCATCATTGCCCACGTGTGCGTTGAAGTCCCCCAGCAGAACAATGGAGTCCCCCACTGGAGCCCCATGCAGGACTCCAGTCAAGGTCTCCAAGAAGGCCGAATACTCCGAACTCCTGTTTGGTGCATATGCACAAACAACAGTCAGAGTTTTCCCCCCACAACCCGCAGGCGTGGGGAGGCGACCCTCTCGCCCACGGGGTAAACTCCAACACAGCGGCGCTCAGCCGGGGCTTGTGAGTATCCCCACACCCGCCCGGGCGCCTCACACCCTGGGCAACTCCGGAGAAGAAAAGAGTCCAACCCCTATCCAGGAGTATGGTTCCAGAACCAAGACTGTGCGTAGAGGTAAGCCCCACCAGATCTAACCGGTAGCGCTCCACCTCCCGCACCAGTTCCGGCTCCTTCCCCACAGAGAGGTGACGTTCCACGTCCCCAGAGCCAGCGTCTGCCGCCCGGGTCTGGTCCGTCGAGGCCCCTGACCTTCACTGCCACCCATGTGGCATCGCACCCGACCCCAACGGTTCCTCCCACAGGTGGTGGGCCCATGGGCTGGAGAGATGGGAGCCACGTAGCTTGTTCGGGCTGTGCCCGGCCGGGCTCCGTGGCAAACCCGGCCACCAGGCGCTCGCCGGCGAGCCCGCCCGTCTGGGCCTGGCTCCAGGCGGGGCCCCGGGCTTCCTCCGGGCAGGGTCACTCCATCTCTACCTTGCTTCTTCATTGGGGTTTTTGAACCATTCTTTGTCTGGCCCCTCACCTGAGACCACTTTGCCTTGGGAGACCCTACCAGGAGCACAAAGCTCCAGACAACACAGCCCTCAGGTTCACAGAGACACACAAACCTCTCCACCACGATAAGGTGATGGTTCACGGAGAAGTCATTATCTTTATTGCATGTTCCATTTGGTGCAGTATCAGTGAAAATGTCCCTGCTGTGCGACTAATTAAGGATCTTATCTTATTTTAATGTTTGTATTTTTCAGATCTCTCAATTGCCATGATGACCAAGATATTCAACGGGGAAATGTGGAAAGCTGACATATTCCCAGTCATTACTTTTCCAAATCATCTGTGGTAAGTTTTTAAAAATCTTAATTGAAAATGGGAGTACGAAGTAAAGAGAAGGAAGTAGTAGTAGTAGGAAGTAAAGAGAGGGCAGCATAAAATGACACCTTTGGTATGAAAAGTAAATGCTTTTTTAAATAATTGTGATTACCATTAAACTATGAAACCGGTCACTTCTTAAAAACAATGGGAGTATCATAGTCTGCCTAACACGGTTAATAAACCAACATATATATATTTTTTTATTCACAAACTGCTCTAAAAGGCGCCTGATACAGACTGAATGAATGGATGAGGAAATGAAAGAGCACTGTGTCAGAGGGAGGAGATTGCTCCTGACCAGGGGTCCGTTCCAGGAAGGAGTTTAACAAACTCTGAGTCTAACCCTGATGTCTGAGTTGATTTACCCTGAGATGGAAACTCTGAGTTTTCGGTTCCAGAACAGCTGATTTGAGTTGGTTCAATCAACTCGGAGTATGTTCACTCAGGGTTACGCGCGTGCACAATATAAAAAGCAGCATGAATGGAGCCATGATTTTACGATTCACCATGGTAACAACCACAAACAAACGGGTCGGTGGAAATACTCATACGCACAAACAGCGAGTATTTAACTTATAATATTACTGGTGAAAACTGGAATTGTATTACACCTATAATTTCATTTAGGTGCAATCCTGCGGGCGAAAACGTAAGCCATACTAATCCCATTCTGAAGCTGAAGCACCATCATCATTAACAGAACTATAATATACAGTACAGGCCAAAAGTTTGGACACACCTTCTCATTCAATGTCTTTCCTTTTAATTTTCATGACTATTTACATTGTAGATTCTCACTGAAGGCATCAAAACTATGAATGAACACATATGGAATTATGTACTTAACAAAAAAGTGTGAAATAACTGAAAACATGTCTTATATTTTAGATTCTTCAAAGTAGCCACCCCATTCAGTGGACCGAAATTGGACATCCAAAAATGACATGGAAAAGACGTCCCTTTGACGTCACATTGCGCAGAGGGAATAAACTACCGTGTATACAGTTTTGCAAAACTGTGCAAAGTTTACCAATCTGTCCTCATGGATGTAATTTGACAATCTGTACCCACAGTTTAAAATCCGTCCCACTGATTGTAAAACCATGCTCGCAGTTTATTTATTTTTCTCTTCCCGGAACCTAGAGGGGCTCGGTAGAAAAAGTCACTTGTTTTGGGCTTGTTTTCACAGACCTGGTTGCTTATTTGTCTCCCAAGATCTGATAACACTGCATGTTAAGTTAAAGGGGTGATAGAATGCAAACCGATTTTACCCTGTCATAGTTGAATAACGACAGTTTGGAGGGTAAATAGGACATACATTGAAGCTCAAAATCCCATTGACACCCCTTTACTATGAAAATCTCATATTTTGAAACTGCCGCTGAAAACGGGCGAATCTCAACAAAGCTGGAAGTTGACGTAAGCATCCCAAGACCTGCACCTTTGTCAGCCCATGGGTGTATTAAGAGAAAGTCACGCCCCAACATTTACATAGGCTACACAACTGACCTGAGATCAGGTAGTACATTTACAGGCCAAAAGTTTGGACACACCTTCTCATTCAATGCGTTTCCTTTTTATTTTCATGACTATTTACATTGTAGATTCTCACTGAAGGCATCAAAACTATGAATGAACACATATGGAATTATGTACTTAACAAAAAAGTGTGAAATAACTGAAAACATGTCTTATATTTTAGATTCTTCAAAGTAGCCACCCTTTGCTTTTTTTATTAATAAGGAAATAATTCCACTAATGAACCCTGACAAAGCACACCTGTGAAGGTAAAACCATTTCAGGTGACTACCTCATGAAGCTCATTGAGAGAACACCAAGGGTTTGCAGAGTTATCAAAAAAAGCAAAGGGTGGCTACTTTGAAGAATCTAAAATATAAGACATGTTTTCAGTTATTTCACACTTTTGTTAAGTACATAATTCCATATGTGTTCATTCATAGTTTTGATGCCTTCAGTGAGAATCTACAATGTAAATAGTCATGAAAATAAAGAAACACATTGAATGAGAAGGTGTGCCCAAACTTTTGGCCTGTACTGTAGAGCCTGCGGCTGGATGTAGCTAGCTAGCCTCCTCTTAGAATTTCTCTGAAATTCACAAAAATGTACGAAATTGAAATCAGATTCCATTGTTAGCTTTATAAGACCTTGGGGTAGAGGTTATATAAGTGGCGTGACGAAATTCAAACTGTAAATACGCTATAGTTATGCCAAAAGTGTAGCTAGCTAGCCGCAATATTTTCCCATTGTATTCAATGGGAGACATAGTTAGTTAGCTGCTCCTCCTAACAAGACCCCTCACGTTCATAAAAATGCCTTAAATTCAAATCGGACTGTTAGCTTTTGTTAGCTTTGTAAGACCTTGGGATAGCTGTGATATAAGTGTCGTGACGAAATTCAAACTGTAAATATAGTTATGTCGGCAGCCAGCCGCGGAGCCCCGGTAGTGAGTAATCCACAAAGGGTGACTAAATATTTTTCTGAGGGCTGATGAGCACATTAATGACCCTCAAGTGAATCTGTTTACAAGACAACATCTATTACATCCAGTCAAATGTTTTGCAATGTCCTAGAGGCTAGCATTTTATGTCTTTTAATTGTTAATAACTGGTATGTGTTAATTTGTCGACTGAGAACCTTGGTACCTCCTTAGTTTTCATTGCTTTACTAAGTTTCACTATGCACTTTTAAGTTAAAATGGTGCAGTTCCTTAACGTAAGGTTAAAGTCTAGTTTCATCCAAACTTTACTTCTTACATTATTCTGCCTGTTGTTGTTAATACGTCTTTATCAATCATTACTCTCAATGCCAGGGGGATAAGGAATATTGTTAAGTGCAAGGCGTTATTTTTGTTTGTCGAGCAGCACAAATCTGATTTCTGTTTCATTCAAGAGTCACACTCAGTTCCGGACGATGGTAGATTATGGAGATCCCAATGGGGGAATGATCTGTGGCAGGCTCATGGGTCTGGACATTCTGCTGGTGTTGCGACTCTAAAATATAATTTTCCAGGGACTATTCTGTTATACTGTTCAGTGATACATCAGGTCATTTTATTTTCCAAGTGTTAACCATTGAAAACTTTACTTTGATAGTTAATAACATATATGATTATAATTCTAACCATGAGAACAACATAATGCTTGAAACTTTAGAGAAGCATATACAAAATACCCTTAATAACTTTCCAAATTCAGGTATAGTAATAGGGGGGATTTCAACATGATATTAGATCACAACATTGACTGTTGGCCTCCATGTGTTTCCACTGCAGTAAATGAAAACTTAAAATTATTTATGCAAAAATGTTACCTGATTGATGTATGGAGGTTTAACAATCCTAACATAAATGCTTTTACTTAGAGTAATAGAAGTGTCATCAGACGTTCACGATTGGACTATTGATTAGTTTCTGATCATTTGAATTTTGATAAAATATCAGTTAATATCATCACAACCCCATTAACAGATCATAATGCAGTCTCTATCTTTATCCCACTGCACTCTGCCCCCTCTACAAGATGTAGAAATGCTTACTGGAAACTAAACCGTTCACTTTAACAACACAATGTGGTAAAATCAGACATAAAAAAACTAATATTGGAATTTTGGAATAAAGCAAAGTCCAAGGATGCTTTTGGTAGCAATTGGGAACTTATGAAGCAATTGGCAACTTATGAAATATTTGAGGAATTATGGTAGTATTGTATCCAAAAATCGTAAATAGGAGGAAACTCTGCCATTTTCCCTATAACCTTGCAGGAAATCACATTTGCAATTGAACATTGTAAAAACTAACAAATCTCCTGGAGTTGATGGACTCTCTGCAGAGTTTCATCAGGCTTTTACACAAGATTTAGCTCCCTTTCTACTTGAAGTAATATTAAAAAAGTGTCGAAAAAGGTTCTCTACCTCCTTCACTGACCCAAGGCTTAATTACATTAATCCCCAAACCCAAAAAGGATCCACTGTTTATTGATAATTGGGACCTATTTCGTTACTTAACACGGACTATAAAATGTATGCCTCAATTATTGCAAAATGATTAAAAAATGTTTTAGACCCTATTATTGATGAAGTCCAATCAGGATTCATGAGAAAAAGACATATCTCAAATAATATTCGGCTTGTCTTAGATATAATTGATTATTCATTTTTATGTCCTGATGATAGTTTTATCTTTTTCTTGGACTTCTATAAAGCCTTTGACACAGTAGAACATAACTTATATATTTTAAACTATTGAAAAATTTGGTTTTGGTGATTTTTTCTGTAAATCTGTTAGAACAATGTACTGCAAAGGCAAAATGCCAGCCAAGTGCCAATTGCTATCAAAACAATAGAATTACTTTCCGCAGCTTCTGGACTCTGCTTAAATCTGAAGCCACTTTTTTCCCTCCCAGGTCTGTAACATACCAATCAAAGATAATATTACTTATCTTGGGATTACTATAATGAAAAATGAGGATGAGAGATGCTCTGTAAACTTTAATTTGATTAGTGATAAAACAAAGAAAAAGCTTAATCAATGGCTGCAGAGAGATTTATCCTTGAAAAGATGAGTATTGTTGACAAAGGCAGAAGGTTTATCCCGTCTTACATATGCAGCTATCCCCTTGTTTCTCAACAAAAAGCTCTGTAATGCCATTGATAAATTACTTTTCAATTTTATTTGGAAAAACAAGACGCATTATGTCAAAAAATCTGTTATTATGAACACCTTTGAACGTGGTGGTCTAAACTTTCTTGATTTTACAACCCTTAATAATACTTTAAAAATAAATTGGATAAAGCATTTTCTAAAAAATCCCATATCTACATGGAATTTTATACCTAACTATATTTTCTCAAAGGTTGGTGGTCTAGAATACATACTTTTGTGTGATTATAAAATAGAACAAATTCCCTTAATTCTATCTAAATTCCACAAACAAATGCTCTTAGCATGGTTATTCATTTACAAACATAATTTCTCCCCACATAGATGCTTCATCTGGAATAATCAACTTTTTACATTCAAGAATAAATCTTTATTTTATAAAATTTGGTTCAATAATAACATAATTCTAGTATCCCAACTACTAGATGATAATGGATCATTACTGAATTATTCTGAATTCCTTCATACTTTTGGCATTCCAATCACCCCAAGAGAGTTTGCAATTGTTATGGATGCCGTCCCATCTTGTATTGTAACTGTCCTAAAAGAGACTGGTGTTTCGCTACCACAACCAGGAATAATAATCGTAACATTCGCTCTTTATTCCAGAGAGATGTCACCAGCACCCCTAATGTTGTTCCCTATTGGTTTAACTTTGTTGACAACCTGAATTGGGGTAATATATGGAACCTTCCTTATAAATACCTCCTCATGAATAAAGTAAGAGAATCATCAATCAAAATCATACACAGGTATTATCCTGCTAAGCATTATCTCCTTAGGTTTAAGCTTGACATATGTGTTACCTGTTCTCTAGGTTTAAGCTTGACATATGTGTTACCTGTTCTCTAGGTTTAAGCTTGACATATGTGTTAACTGTTCTCTAGGTTTAAGCTTGACATATGTGTTAACTGTTCTCTAGGTTTAAGCTTGACATATGTGTTAACTGTTCTCTAGGTTTAAGCTTGACATATGTGTTAACTGTTCTCTAGGTTTAAGCTTGACATATGTGTTACCTGTTCTCTAGGTTTAAGCTTGACATGTTACCTGTTCTCTAGGTTTAAGCTTGACATATGTGTTACCTGTTCTCTAGGTTTAAGCTTGACATGTTACCTGTTCTCTAGGTTTAAGCTTGACATATGTGTTAACTGTTCTCTAGGTTTAAGCTTGACATATGTGTTAACTGTTCTCTAGGTTTAAGCTTGACATATGTGTAACCTGTTCTCTAGGTTTAAGCTTGACATGTTACCTGTTCTCTAGGTTTAAGCTTGACATATATGTTAACTGTTCTCTAGGTTTAAGCTTGACATACAGTATGTGTTAACTGTTCTCTAGGTTTAAGCTTGACATATGTGTTACCTGTTCTCTAGGTTAAGCTTGACATATATGTTAACTGTTCTCTAGGTTTAAGCTTGACATATGTGTTAACTGTTCTCTATGTGGAATATGTCCAGAAACAATGCCACACCGGTTCTGGCAGTGTCCCTACACCATCACTTTCTGGATATCCCGATACATTACTGATAAACTTATCTCTGATTTTTCTTTGTTGTGGAAAGATGTACTGTTTGGTTTCCATGACAACAAAAGTAAAAAACAGAAATATTCCTAATTCATTTATTGATCATTTTAGGGAAATATCATATTCACAAAGCCAAATTTAGTAACTCTAAACGTTCTTTTATTGCTTTTAGTAAGGAAACGGAACAGTACATCAAAACCATCTATGATTCAAAGAATAAGAAAGCTGCTAAAACCATCAGTTATGATCTATCTTTAATGTAGTTATTTGAAACTCCCCCTGGCTCTGCTCTTGAATAATGTTTTTTGCTGTATTAATGACTCGGTTTTTTTTGTGTTCTTACTGTTTGTATCGTAAAGATTTATAATAAAAAAAAAGAAAAAGAGCCAGGCGGACCCAGGGCATGCTGGGAAACGCCGGTCCCTCAGCTGATCTAACATCTGATTGGTTCAGAATCGACTCAACATGATGACGTTTTATATAAACTTTTTATTGATTTTGAATGGGAGGGTTTTTAACTGCTATGTGTCTGATTTAAAGGCTGATTAGAACACATGTTGTGAGGCTGATAGTGATGTTCAGTAGTCAGAGAGACTAAATCTGATTAAAATTAAAATTAGCACCAGATCGCATGTAGAGCATTCTGACAGCTACTCTGGCATAATGAAATCAACTGGAGACTGTGTAGGAGCTGATTTATGGGTCTGATAACATTTTATTGAATCAGAATCAAACCACAGTGTTTCTATGACTTCCTGTTCAGCCTGAAGGCTGCTGGAATCATAGACAGTATATATAAGGGCTGGAATCATAGACGGTATATATAAGGGCTGGAATCATAGACGGTATATATAAGGGCTGGAATCATAGACGGTATATATAAGGGCTGGTATATATAAGGGCTGGAATCATAGACGGTATATATAAGGGCTGGAATCATAGACGGTATATATAAGGGCTGGAATCATAGACGGTATATATAAGGGCTGGAATCATAGACGGTATATATAAGGGCTGGAATCATAGACGGTATATATAAGGGCTGGAATCATAGACGGTATATATAAGGGCTGGAATCAGCTGGAAACTGTCTGACTTGAGAGCGGACTTTTGTCACCGCCCCTCCCGCCTGCTCGCATCAGGCGGGGCGCTGTTCATCTCCAAGAGCCGATCATTTCTGGTCCTACTTTTCAAAATAAAGGTCATAGACAACAAGTCCCTCACAGATAGAAACAGAAGCAGTGTGTTTGAACAGGAGTATGAAGAACTTAAACAGCATCAGTTAGTCCTGACCTTATGAGGAACCAGGTTTAAATCTGGATACAGATGGGACTGGAGTACTGCAGGAATACTTGGAGCTGATCATTGACCCTCTCATCAACACTCACTGTCTGTTTTTAGTGTGTACTTTATATTTATATTGTATGAATTATTATTTCAAAGTAAAGTACATGTCCTCTCTGAGTGCATCTTTAAACAAGTACTTCTACTTTTACTTGAGTCAAATATTTTAGTACTCTTAAAATAAAAGAGGAGCTTTTATTTTGAAATCTGATCACGTGTGTATGCACATGTCTTCAGAGCGAGAAGCAGAACAGAAGAGTAAGAGATATCGTCGTGTTGTGTTCAGGTGAGTTGGTTTTATTGTTTATTTCTTCACACCTGAGCAGGTGAATCTCTCCGGAGGAATACATTCTATATCTTTTATTACTTTTCTTCTGAGTTTTGCCTCAGATCTTTACTTTCACTTTTGATTATAGCCTACGTGCAGTTTAGTGTCCCAAATGATGACGGTCTTATTTGAGAAAGGTTAGTTTATTCTTTTTTTTTTAAACTGAGTGTCCCAAAGCTACCATAAAGCTACCATCTGCGGGATCATGACTGAACGCCTCTGAGTCCGAGTCCCTCCCAGCCGTAGCCGTAGCCGTAGCCGTGCGCCTCAGTGCTTCGGTTGGTCTGGAGGAGCCCGGGCCCTCGGGTCCGGCTGAGCAGCCGGAAAAGCGCCTTAGTCTTTATAAAACAAGTAGGGCCTATCATGATTGCTTTAGGCTACACTGTAAATTGTGGCAACTGTGTTTATTAGGCCTAGTGCCGGGAAAACCACTCTGCCAGCTAGGACTGAAAGAGCTCCGCTGTTCCGGTGTTCCGGTTTAACTGGTGATCGAGGCAGATGTGGTGTATGCGTGGCCTTTCAGGACCCATTCCCGACTAACCAGGAAGTAAACCTGCTGATCGCGTTGCCTCTTTTTCTCATTCATTTGTCGGTGTCTGGTGAGACTTGTCGATAGAAACTGAGCATTCCTTCTGGTCCCGACACTCGTGCTGCAAACATTAGCCGGGGTCGTTATGAAATATCATCCGTTGTCTGGTTGTGTCACTGCAAGCCACGGAGACACCCCGCTCGACTTGGGACATTTCCATTAGTAAACACGTCAGCGTTAAAACAACACTGTAGCTACATGTAGTATCATACACAATGTGTGGCATTTTGTAATCTAGGATATATTTAAAGGCCATTTTCTCGAAATGGGTTTTTCTCATACTCCGAGTCAGAAAACTCAACTTCAGCTCACTTACATCCACCAAGCTTTCCAGTTTCACTCCTATCTATATATTCTGAAGGCATTTACACAGGGGTTTGTTCACAGCCTCATTTATGCAACATTTTATACCTAAAAACGTGGTGAAAATGGATGTTTTATGGCTATTGACACCATATTCTGATTTATGCAGTGATAAAAGGATATATCTAAAATAAAAATCCCTCTGTAAAACCCTTTAACTCAAATATGTCAACAAAATAAAAGAATTTGGAAGCTGGCTTCTACTTTGTGAATATTAGTGAAGTTTTGAATATTTTCAGTTACACAATATCTGCAATGTTTTCTTTTTTTTCATTATGGATATCTTAAATTAAGATAACTAACAATTGTATCTGTAATTGTAGTATTTCCTAATCATTTTATTGCAGATATTTAGACATTCAATAACATAAGATATACTTTATTGAACCCACACTGGATCGAACTCCTGCTACTTCAAGTCAAGTCAACTTTATTTGTCAATTCTGCAATATGTGCCAGACATACAGAGCAATTGAAAATACGTTTCTCTCTGACCCACTGTGCAATATGAGAGAGATGCTGTCTTATCTGGATGAATGAGTAGACATAATGAATATTAAATAATGTGGATGTGATGAGCCTTTAGCTTTTAACATAACACATCTACGTAGCCTACAGAAATATAATTACATTTCTATTTTAAATGCCTATGTATCACAAGTTAATCACGGATTAGCGGATCATATTTTGCCACAGCTGTCTCCACGCTGCGTTCAGCTGGGTGTACAAACCTCATGTAGTTTATGTTTTACTTACAGGCTGTATTGAAATATTAACAGATCTCAATACACTTGATCCATGTTGTGCTGTTATTGAATTAAGTTGTGATGCCGCTGCAAGAATGAAGACTGACAACGTAGGAGGCTGTGTCGATGCCTGTTCACAATTGGCTACTACAAACGTCAGTGTGTTTTCCAAAACCTTTCCGTTATCAAAGTTTTAACTGCTATGTGTCTGATTTAAAGGCCATGTTTGTAGCCTATCATTACATTATTAATCTGACTTCAAGTTGATTTGAGATTCTTTCATACAGTGATAAGTGAAACATACTTTCTGAGGTGTTTGCAACTTTGCACGTAATGTTTGTGGAGATAGTAACAACTGATGCCAGATTAATTTGTGACACAACTTCTGTCCCGTTGATTGTGTTTTATATTGAATTCTACGGACGTGCATCATTCTCATCACCATGGTAGTCTACACTACACACTATTACTCCGTCATCACATTTGGACAGGACTGTCAAACTCCCATTTTATAGCAATTTGGATATTAGCTACGAGCAGGTGTGGAAAGGTGAAATATCAGGTTTGTGCTGGTGTCTTTGTTGTTAGCTTGTTTGTTATCTATAACAGGCCTACCTATAGCTTGTTTGTTATCTATAACAGGCCTACCTATAGCTTGTTTGTTATCTATAACAGGCCTACCTATAGCTTGTTTGTTATCTATAACAGGCCTACCTATAGCTTGTTTGTTATCTATAACAGGCCTACCTATAGCTTGTTTGTTATCTATAACAGGCCTACCTATAGCTTGTTTTGTTATATATAACAGGCCTACCTATAGCTTGTTTGTTATCTATAACAGGCCTACCTATAGCTTGTTTGTTATCTATAACAGGCCTACCTATAGCTTGTTTGTTATATATAACAGGCCTACCTATAGCTTGTTTGTTATCTATAACAGGCCTACCTATAGCTTGTTTGTTATCTATAACAGGCCTACCTATAGCTTGTTTGTTATCTATAACAGGCCTACCTATAGCTTGTTTGTTATATATAACAGGCCTACCTATAGCTTGTTTGTTATCTATAACAGGCCTACATATAGCTTGTTTGTTATATATAACAGGCCTACCTATAGCTTGTTTGTTATATATAGCAGACCTACCTATAACTTTTTTGTTATCTATAACAGGCCTACCTATAGCTTGTTTGTTATATATAACAGGCCTACCTATAGCTTGTTTGTTATATATAACAGGCCTACCTATAGCTTGTTTGTTATATATAACAGGCCTACCTATAGCTTGTTTGTTATATATAACAGGCCTACCTATAGCTTGTTTGTTATATATAACAGGCCTACCTATAGCTTGTTTGTTATCTATAACAGGCCTACCTATAGCTTGTTTGTTATCTATAACAGGCCTACCTATAGCTTGTTTGTTATCTATAACAGGCCTACCTATAGCTTGTTTGTTATCTATAACAGGCCTACCTATAGCTTGTTTGTTATCTATAATAGGCCTACGTATAGGTTGGACACCGTTGTATAACTAACTAAAGGGTGAATGTCACTAGCTAATGTCCGTGGTTTACAGTCAGAGACCGTGGTAGAGACACACAACGTTACACTCGCCAGACAACAAGTGATATTTTCGTTAAACAAAAACGGCTCATTTGTTCATGTATCTGTCGGGTCCAAAACTACTGTCCCAGCAACCCGTTCGTACCGTAATGTTTCACAAGACCCCGACAAATGAATGTGAAAAAGAGGCAAGTTGATCAGAATTGTTTCCTGCAGCGGTGCAGCCCCGCCTGCAACACCTATCACCAGTTAACTCAAAAACCAGTTAAACCGTAACACCGGGCTGCTGCCTGAGCTTCTTCTTTGCGCTCCATGTGTTCTCCATGTTTTGCGTGTGGACTGTGGGGTCATCGGGGTCTACAAAGTTGCGCTGAATAAATTCCACTCCCCCCTTAATTTGATCCTCATTGAGGACCTCACAATTGGCCACAATCGTTTCCCTGCCATTTGTTTGCTTGTAAATAATGCACATTTGCAACAAAATTACTTTTTGATCAGCAAACTTGTCACGCGCAGATTAATTACTATAAAACACCTGTTAAACAGCACAGGTGGTTTAGCAGGTTCATAATTAACAACATTGTATGGGCAATTTGGGACACTAAACTGCACGTATAGGCTCAGATTTGATGTTTTTGTCTGTGAAACTTTATTAAAGGTTTGATCTTTTGGAGAGAAAATGATGACCAGAGAAAGTTTCAGAGTTTACTGGATTCAGTCAGCCAAAGAAAAGATCAGCTGCAAAAATATGGAGACCCACCCTTGTTAACTTCCTGTTAGTGTACTGGCTCATGTATGTACTGGGTACTGGGTCCTGTATGTACTGGGTCCTGTATGTACAGGCTCCTGTATGTACTGGGTCCTGTATGTTCTGGGTCCTGTACTGGGTCCTGTATGTTCTGGGTCCTGTATGTTCTGGGTCCTGTATGTACTGGGTCCTGTATGTTCTGGGTCCTGTATGTTCTGGGTCCTGTATGTTCTGGGTCCTGTATGTACTGGGTCCTGTATGTTCTGGGTCCTGTATGTTCTGGGTCCTGTATGTTCTGGGTCCTGTATGTACTGGGTCCTGTATGTTCTGGGTCCTGTATGTACTGGGTCGGCATGTCAAACTGTTTGAAAGTACCAGTCCTCATGAATCCCTGACTTATTCCACCAGACAGTCTACAGCACGGCCCACGGCAGGTTTATGGTGCATTCAGGTGCTCCTCAGATAGTCCTTCTTCTGACTTCAGTGGGTTCATGAGCTTTAGGCCTCAGTTGTGCATTAGAAAGTACATTTTATTTTTATAAATATAATATTATAATGATTGGTAGAAGCATTGAATCATTTTTTTTATGGTGCAGGAAGCAGCTGTGTTGTACAAGCTGATGTGCATGAACTACAACAGACTGTGTCACGGAGAATCTAGTGTTACACCTTTCCTGTTTGGGGCTCCCAGACCGTGGTCGGGAAACACACAGACAGCTGAAGGTTTTATCCTGAAAATGTACTTCAGTAGATCCAGACTAGACTTCTGATAGGGAGACATAATGGCATCATGCTTCTAGCTGTTGATTTCCACAAATACAATAGTGTTCATTTGAAACTTAATTAATCTGATTCTTTTCTTCAGCAGGTCCTCTGATCCACAGACATGGACCCAGTTCTGGATGCAGATCTCAAAAAGTGCTTCAGGACCAGCGTTTGAGTCCAAGCTGGCCTGTAAACCAGCGACGACACATCTTAAGAGAACAAACAGATGTTTAAAACTAATCCCACATGACAATAACTAAATACGTGAAAAGGAATCTCATCAGATAAATAAACTAAGGAGACGTAGAGATGTCATTCAGAGGTCTGAACTCTTTTCCTCCAGATCTCATCATCGTCCTGATTGGTAAATCAGGAGTTGGTAGAAGTGCTTCAGGAAACACCATCCTGGGACGAGCAGCGTTTGAGTCAAAGCTGGACTCTGAACCAGTGACGACAGAGATCTCTGAACAAACAGAGAATGTGCTGGGGAACCAGATCTCAGTGGTCGACACCCCGGGAATATTAGAGAGCAAGGACACCGAGGAGAAGATTAAGAAGTTCTGTCAGGATCTCCTGCAGTCCTCCAGACCTTGTCTGTTTCTGGTGGTGATCAGAGTTGGACGGTTCACAGAGGAGGACCAGAAGGCTGTGAGAGCTGCTATGGAAGTCCTCGGGCCTCGGGGGATGGAGAAGAGCTACCTGCTCTTCACTGGGGGTGATATGTTAGAGGAGGGCAGGACAGTGGAGGATTTTATCTTTCAAGATAAAAAGGAAGGAAAGCTTCTAGAAGTTGTTATAAAGTTTGCAAAGCGGTATCACCTCTTCAACAATAAAGATGCCGATGAAGAACAAGTCAGAGATCTGCTGATGAAGTCTGGCCACCTCAGGACCCAGGACCAGCCTGATCCACCAGGTACAGTGGGATCTAATTCTTACACTGATCTAAAGTTGAATCTGATTGACACCTCAGTTCCAGCTGATATCAGAATCTCCACTGGGCCTCAAAAACTGATCTCAAACACAAGCTTTCTCTTTTCTTTTCTTTTTTACAATTACAGGGTCAAGTTTAGGGATGAGAAATTGATGGACAGCATCTTCATCATGGGTGATTTTAGACCCTTTTTAGGGGGGCTCAAGCCTAAATTTAATCTCAGGCCCCCTAAAAATGATAATAAAAAAATAATTAAATAAATTTTAGTGTTTCAGGTTAGAGTTTGCAAAGTTGTCTGTTAGTGACAGAGGACAAATAGTTACAGGTTCAATGTTGGTCTCAGGTTCAACTGTGCTGTCCCCTCAAAATAACCACTGGCAACTAAAGTGCGTACACCCCTAAGTGAAAATGTCCAAATTGGGCCCAAAGCGTCAATATTTTGTTTAGCCACCATTATTTTCCAGCACTGCCTTAACCTTTGGGCATGGAGTTTACCAGAGTTTCACAGGTTGCCACTGGAATCCTCTTCCACTCCTCCATGACGACATTATGGAGCTGGTGGATGTTAGAGACCTTGTGCTCCTCCACCTTCCATTTGAGGATGACCCACAGATGCTCAGTAGGGTTTAGGTCTGGAGACATGCTTGGCCAGTCCATCACCCGTCGTCTTGGAGGTGTGTTTGGGTTCGTTACCATGTTGGAATACTGCCTTGCGGTCCAGTCTCCTTCAGTATGTGACAGTACATGTTGGCATTCATGGTTCCCTCAATGAACTGTAGCTCCCCAGGGCCGGCAGCACTCATGCGGCCCCAGACCATGACACTCCCACCACCATGCTTGACTGTAGGCAAGACACACTTGTCTTTGTACTCCTCACAAGGTTACCGCCACACACACTTGACACCATCTGAACCAAATAAGTTTATTTTGGTCTCATCAGACCACAGGACATGGTTCCAGTAATCCATGTTCATAGTCTGCTTGTCTTCAGCAAACTGTTTGCTGGCTTTCTTGTGCACCATCTTTAGAAGAGGCTTCCTTCTGGGACGACAGCCATGCAGACCAATTTGATGCAGAGTGCGGTGTATGGTCTGAGCACTGACAGGTACAGGTGTGAATCTTCACTGATCTCCCGATTTGATTACGATTATAATGTCTTCGATTCGATATCTCGATGCATCACAATGCATAAAATACATTTTTTTATTAGAGATGCACCGATTTTCTTTGAGTTAGGCCAGCCAATACCGATTTTAGCCGATTCCATTTTTTCTAACCACTTTACAGCACACACAAATGTTTATTTTCTATCTTTTCTTTAATAGAACATTTTGCACAGAACATAGAACATTTTGAACAGATAATGGACCACTATAAAACAGAACTATATAAATTACTCCTGGTGTGGGGAAATTCACACACATCTAAAGTGCAATGTTAGAACCATTTCCTTCTTTTCACATCAAATATCCAACTAAAAAAATGTGATATTTAGCAAACTAAACCTCTGTATGAAAACAGGGAAAACCGGCAATGGCAATCCAATAATATATGAATGATAAAAATATATAAAATAAAATAAAAGCCTTTCTGTACAAATATATTTCTCAAGTCAAAACACACACAGACACACAGGCCTATTGCAATCACTACATCAATGGCAAGTTTTGCTTCACAAACAGAAGAATTTCTGCTTTGTCACCAGATAGTCTGTTTCTTCTCTCATCTGCCACATGTCCAGCCAGGCTAAACAAGCGCTCACTGTCAACATTTGTACATGGTGCAGAGCAAGTGGAGCAAGTTCAGGGAAACGATCTTTGTTGATCATCCAGTAAGTCAATGCATTTTCACTTCTGCCAATGGGCACCTCTGACCGGTAGCTCTGTACCTGCACAGACAAGGGGCTGGCCATTGGTTGCTCCAGCTCAGTATTTTCCTGAAGGATTTCATCGTGAACTGAAAACAGTAAGCTACGTGGCTTTTTGGCTGCAGATGCTTCCTCTGGGTCAGGTCCACGAGCCATGAATGCTGCAGCAGCAGGTTCCTCTGGTGGGCATCTGGTCTCCCTCTGCAGTGCAGTCTGAAGCTCCTGTTTCACTTGATCTTTCACTTCATTGGAGAAGTAGCGATTCTTGAACCTTTTGCACAAAAAAAAGGATTTAAGAAAGTATTGTTTCACAATCAGATATTAACAGGCTATAGGCCTATGTCAAGCCAAGTTGGCGTCATTCAGTGCTTTGACCATGTTTCTTGCATTGTCTCGCAACACCACATGCACCCTACACCTGTCGATTCCCCAGTGTTGTCAAATTCTGTCGAAAGGCCAGATTGGCAGCAGTGTGGGACCTGACCATCTCTTGGCATTGTAACAGGTCTTGGTGTAGTTGGAAGTCATCATCCACCCACTGTGCAGTTAGGCTTAGCTTGGACTTCAGGCGTCCAAATGTCAGTTGTAAAACTAATCCCTGCATTGGGGTTCGCATGTAAGATGCTGCGAGTGTGTTTTGACACGTTGTCAAACATTTCTTTCAACGAAACATCTGGGAAATAATTCTATTATCTTTCCAGTTATGCCTTTGCTCCTTTCCTTGCTTAAAAAAGCGAACAGAGGTTGCTGACTTGTGGATGGCTCAGTGCTAGCTTGATGTTTACCTTTAGCCCCGGAGCATTGCCCTTTGCTAGCTTCGTCAAACTTCGTAAATTCAGCTGGGTGATGTCTCAAGTGTCTGATTAAATTTGTTGTGCCAAAGGTTTTTGGTGTCGTCCCGCCGTGCCCTACTTTCTCCTTGCAGGTGTTACATATTGCAAACTTGTTATCTTCTGCCCACACGCTGAAGAATTTCCAAACAGCTGACATGTTGCAGGTTAAATCACGAGGTTCCCTCCATATGCGAGAATAACGCGGACACGTGCTTCACACTGTCAGCGGGTACGCGCCACACACCACCGTGTGTGGCGCGTACCCGCTGACATTGCAAACGCGGTTCACAGCCCCCTTGGGCTTGGACCCCTAATAATCGACTATGGCCCGGCAGATTATCGATACAGCATAGTCCATGTCCACGATTCGATGCATCGATTATTTGATTAATTTCACCTCCTCTACTGACAGGCAAACCCCCCCACCCCTTCAACCTCAGCAGCAATGCTGGCAGCACTCGTACGTCTATTTCCCAAAGACGACCTCTGGATATGACGCTGAGCAGTTTCAGGGTGTTAGTAATATAGCCTAGGCCATCTTTATGTAGAGCAACCATTCTCTTTTTCAGATCCTCAGCAAGGTCTTTGCTAAGAGGTGCCATGTTGAACTTCCAGTGACCAGTATGAGAGAGTGTGAGAGCTTAACACCAAATTTAACACACCTGCTCCCCATGTGTTTAAGGCCTTGATGCTGAGGTTCCCGTAGCAACAGATTAAAGAAAAGGTTCAAATACACTCAATATAACATCTGTAAAATAGGATCATGAGGGTCTTATCAACATGGAACTGAGATAACTTCCGGAGGCAGAACAAACCTTGCTGGCCCTTTTTACATAACATCTCAGTCTTCTAATTCAAATTCAGCTTGTCATCAATAAAATTCCCCAGGTACTTGTAGTTCTCAACGAAGTCTACCACCTGTGTTTGCAACTTTGATCATGACAATAAATCCAGCAGATTCTTAGCCAACCAATTAAAATTTAATAAAGAAAAAATAACTATTTCCTTTGTAACCCTTGTGTATTGTTCAGGTCTGTGGGACCCATTTTCAGTGTTTGCTAAAAGAAAAAGTATGCTATTTATTATTTCTTCTAATTCAAACTCACTGGCCTTGGCTCATTTTCTTTGAAGAACATAACTTGTTTTCAATGACTGCACACGGTACACCCCCCCTCCCCCTTACACATAATTTAAACTGATTTATCGATTATAAAAATAGTTGGAGATTTATGTAAGAGTTGACAACTGATTCATGCAGCTCTAAAGCAATGTTCAAAGAAACTGAAGGTGCATTAAAATGAAGCTGACAAAGAAACACTCTGATTTTGCAGGTCAAGCTCAACTGAAGGCTAAAGTGGACAAGCTGAATGCTGAAGTGAACAAGCTGAAGCAACAACTGCAAGGTATTGTTCTCTGTTCAGCTGTGTGGCATGAAGTTCAACTTATTTATTCTAAATAACTGAAAACTGCAGATGTTGCAATCATAACTCATTTCCGTCTAGTTTTTCTGGCTCCCAGCTGCTTCTAGGAGTTAGAAGATTGTAACTCACACGGTCCATCATTGTTCCACACTGTCGAGCACCTCATCTCCTATTAAGGCCCCTTGGTAAATTAAGTATCTAACTGGGAAGTCCAGATCTGTTGAGCTCTTTTTCTTTGAGCCAAACTCCATTGTATGTTAATCTCAGTGACCGTAGCCTGCACTGAATTCCAACCATGTTTCCAGAAAATTCTGAACTAATGGTGTGTACGTATTTTTTCTCCTAACAATATTATGTCGATGTTGAGTAAACCTCACCAACAACATGGTGTTTTTGGTTTCCCCTCATATTGCAAACCACAGGTTTTACAAATAATCAAATTAACACAATTACTAGAAGATGGACTCCTGTTGTAAGAAGGGTTGTTAGACAATGGAATAGCATAGACATCATCATTAGCCTACTCATCATCATCATCATCATCATCATCACCGTCCACATCATATCACTTACTAAACTACACACTTTGCCAAGTGAATTGAGGGGTTTCTATCTCCTCCCCCGTACCGAGTTTACAAGTGAAATGGCTGTGGGGGTGAAGGAGGGCTTGTACCTGTTACTCTTCATCACAGGGAATCTCAACCTGGAGCCAGAAGGCAAAATCTGAAATTCAGAGTTAAGGGGGAGATCACTGTCGGACAGAATGGCTTCAGCCTTCCTCTCTACTTGTCTGTTGAACCAATAAGTTAGAATACTCTGTTGTACCCCCAAGATCTTGCTGCTCACTTTCTCTATTCTGGATAGTGTGTTTTAGGCCTTGATGCTGAGGTTCCCGTAGCAACAGACTAAAGAAAAGGTTCAAACACACTGGATATATCATCTGTAAAATAGGATCCTGAGGGTCTTATCAACATGGAACTGAGATAACTTCTGGAGGAAGAACAAACGTTGCTGGCCCTTTTTACATAACATCTCAGTCTTATAATTAAAATTCAGCTTGTCATGAATAAAACTCCCCAGGTACTTGTAGTTCTCTACAAAGTCTACCACCACAAGCTTCAATTTCAGATAATAGTAATATTTTTTTGGAGGAGATAGGACTCAAAATGATCAGTTTAATGTTTGATGATTTTTACAATTTCATTGTTCTGTCTCTGTCTCTCTCTATCTTTCTGTCTCTCTCTCTCTCCCTCTCTCTCTGTCTGTCTCTCTCTGTCTCTCTTTTTCTCTCTCTCTCTCCCTCTCTATCTCTGTCTCTCTCTCTGTCTCTATCTATCTCTCTCTTTCTGTCTGTCTCTCTCTGTCTCTGTCTCTCGTTCTCTCTCTCTGTTTTTCAATTCCAGGTAGCTTTATTAGCATGACTGTAGGTACAGTGTTGCCAAAGCACAAGCAGAACAGCAGAACAATGTTTACAGTAACAATTAGAACATTGACAGCATTAAGGAAAACAGTAACCTGTAACATGAAAAATTGCACGTACACATTCACTTTCTCTCTCTCTTTCGCACACACACACATACACATGTACACACACACACACACATATATATATATATATATATATATATATATATATATAGGGTGTGGTCACTGAGCCTGTACCTGTCTTTCTCTACGGCGAGGCTGTGGTCTCTGAGCCTGTACCTGTCTTTCTCTACGGCGAGGCTGTGGTCTCTGAGCCTGTACCTGTCTTTCTCTACGGCGAGGCTGTGGTCTCTGAGCCTGTACCTGTCTTTTCACTGGCGAGGCTGTGGTCTCTGAGCCTGTACCTGTCTTTCTCTACGGCGAGGCTGTGGTCTCTGAGCCTGTACCTGTCTTTCTCTACGGCGAGGCTGTGGTCTCTAAACCTGTACCTGTCTTTCTCTACGGCGAGGCTGTGGTCTCTGAGCCTGTACCTGTCTTTCTCTATGGTGAGGCTGTGGTCTCTGAGCCTGTACCTGTTCTCTGATTAGAGTTCAGCTTTTATAAACATATTGGAGACATTGATGTTTTTAAACAGCGTTGGTGTTTTAATGATATTGTTTGTTCGGTTGTTGATGAAGAGTTGGTTTTTACCAGATGATATTATTTTTAAACAAATACTGAGATTTTAATGCATTAGCACAAAATATAATACTAAATATGTAAATAAAGTGTTTTTGTAAAAATAAAACGATAAATAATCTGTCTCTCTCTCTCTCAGGCCGACAGGTTGCATTCTCAGCCTCTCTGATGACTGGTGGAGGTGATTCAACTACTGGAACCTTTTCCATGGACACTCCCCTGATCTTCAAAAATGTTATCACCAACATCGGAAAGGCCTACAACCCAACCACAGGTACCTCTGATATTCTAACAATACATTTTAGGGATGCACTGATATTAAGATGTTGGCAGAATACCAATATTTATCTTTATAAAACAAGTTTCTATAATTATATTTTGTTCGTACTGAAAAACGTGTAAACACTGTATTTGTAAAAGTAATGTTTTTTTTTTCTTTTTGCAAAACATTTGGAAAATCCCATAAATCATAGATTATTATTCTAAGTGTCTGACAACATTATGGGATGGATCCCTACAGAGATAGACCTTTTAGTTTAACATGAAACAGCCCCGAAATCACCATCACCAAACTACACCAGACTCCATGTAAATAATCAGGACTTTTAGTGTGTATAGAGCCAGCATATCTCCACCAGACTCCATGTAAATAATCAGGACTTTTAGCGTGCATAGAGCCAGCATATCTCCACCAGACTCCATGTAAATAATCAGGACTTTTAGTGTGTATAGAGCCAGCATATCTCCACCAGACTCCATGTCAATAATCAGGACTTGTAGCGTGTATAGAGCCAGCATATCTCCACATGTAAATGGGTGAATTAAGGGTTTATTTCAACCAAACCAGAGTGGGGATTGTTGGAACAGTCGAAAGATGAACCAAGATGGCTTTTGATAGTTTAATTTAGTTTCTGTCCACTTTGAATGAAATGTGTTTTATGATGATAAAAGTCCTGATTATTTACATAGAGTCTGGTGGAGTTTGGTGATGGTGATTTTGGGGCTGTTTCATGTTAAACTAAAAGGATCTTACTCTTTAACTAAAAGGTCTATCTCTGTAGGGATCCATCCCATAATGTTGTCAGACACTTAGAATAATAATCTGAGTCTGTCAGCAGCAACAACAGAACTTTTAGTGACTCTAACTGCTGCTGAACATTAGTCCTGTAGGGTTACATTACAGCTCGGTTCTGCTTTAATACTGGACCAGTTTCACAGATGTTATTGTTGATATATTGTGCATCCCTAATATATTTCACATGTATGTTGCTGTTCAAACTTCTTTTGGTTTTCCATTTAAAATGACGAAACATACATCCAACAGGTCTGTTTACTGCCCCGGTGGGAGGAGCGTACCACTTTGAGTGGACAGTCGCTGCATATGGAGACGGCAGACACGCTTCAGCTGCTGTGTTGTACAAGAACTCAGAGAGGGTTTTCATTGCATTTGAGTATCAGGCGAACGGTTTTCTGAGTTCTTCTAATGCTGTTACGCTGCAGCTGGAGGTGGGAGAGATCGTGTCTGTGCGTGTGAGGGCTAACAGTAGGGCGTTTGACAATGAGTTTAACCACACCACCTTCAGTGGACATCTGCTGTTCCCCATGTGAGACAGAAACAGCAGCTCTGTGAGTGTTTCTTTAATCTGTTTGTTTCAACTTTAACATATTGAAAGCAGATAATCCATCATCATAGCAGTATAAAGAAACCGAGAAAGTTGAGCTGTTGTAACATATCAACTCTGTACCATGTCCACATGAGATTCTTGGGACAGTTTACAGCTTCCTTTTCTAACATCTAGCTTTTAATTAAAGAATAAACATATCATTGTGATGCCATCTGTGAGCGTTTCTTCATTCTTCTTGATCAACTTAACTTATTGAAAGTAGTTAATCACTCCTAGAAGCAGCCGAATCCCCAGCTACTTATGCAGTTATCTAGAAAGTATGCTTCAGTCTCACTTTCTAACATGAAGCACACAACGGGAAAAAAAACTCATACAAGCAACATTTTTGAAAAAGCAATTTTTTGTTGTTGAAAAAGCGACAAAAAAAGTCAAAACAGCAAATATGTTGATTGTGTCTGTATGTGTGTCAAGATTTTAAATTTATTTTGATCATGTTTGTGTTCAGATGAAATATAGGGTTATAAGTCTTTCTTTTGTTGTTGGGTTGTTTCCAGTATAAATTACTTGGAAGTAATACTTAAAGTAAAAGTATGTTACCAGAAACAGACTTTGGTAGAAGTTAAAGTCTCCTTTTAGAGCATTACTTGAGTCAAAGTCTTAAAGTGTCTGATATTTACTGAACTTAGGTATCAAAAGTCATTTTATGATATTAAATGTACTTCATTATTACAAGTAAAAAAAACTTTAATTACCTTCATGGTGGCTTCCTTATAGTGAAGTATACTATTCAGAGTTTCCATACTTTCTTAAACATCAAACTCAAAGTTCTATAAATAAAAAGAAAAACCGAAACAGAATTTACATTTTTTGTTGACTCCAACGTAGGAAAACATTTCTTGTAAGTAACGAGTAACAAAGATGCTTTAGGGGAAATATATCAGAGTTAAAGTTTCAAGAAGTATAACTAACAAAGTAGAGTACATATATGTGAATATTGTAGTTAAGTAGAGTACCGAAGTGTTTGTACTTTGTGCCAACACTGGTTGTTTCCTGTATATCTGAGTCTGTGTACAGAGGCCTGTACTACGAAGCAGGATTTGTCGTTAACGAGCTAACTTCAGGCTCAAACCGGGATTTTCTGTACTACAAAGGTGGTTTAGTTGTTATCGGGTTCAATCGCCGTGGTAACTCATGCTGAACACCTAACCTGGTCGGGGGCAGGTTAAGTTGGAGATCAGAGATCAACCGGTGTTAAAGCACCGCCCACTGACCAATCAATACTCAGTGTTAAAGCACCGCCCACTGACCAATC
>NC_041343.1:35481997-35486997 GCF_004354835.1 Perca flavescens | reverse complement strand
ATTTGGAAGAAAACTAGTCATATTTGACATTTTTACAGTATTTCACCAGATTCAACCATTTTGCCCTTGTAGGCCAATGCATGAAATTATAGTTATATTATGGAGCTCTGTGTGTGTATATGTGTATATTTGTGTGTTTTTGTGTGTGTGTGTGTGTGTGTGTGTGTGTGTGTGTGTGTGTGTGCGCATGCATGCATGTCTGTGTGTGAGAGAGAGTTTGTGTAAATCTGTAAACAAACAATGATAATTTTAGTGGTGAAAAAAGCGCAACATACTTTTGCCAGTGATATTATGGAGCCGTGTGTGTGTGTGTGTGTGTGTGTGTGTGTGTGTGTGCATGCGTGCGTGTCTGTGTGTGAGAGACAGATTGTGTAAATCTGGGTGAAAAAAGGGCTTCTTTTGAAGGATGCATTTCATGTGTCTTTGAAGACGTGCTTGAATAAGAACATTGGGCCTCATTCACCAATATCTTCCGAAGTTTCTCTTAAATATGTTCTTAAGAAGGTTCCTAAGAAAAGTCTACGTCAGATTCATGACCTGTTCTTAAACAGCAGATTTGTTGCACCTGTGTTCTTAGGATTGATGAATCCCACGTCTTCATAACTGAAAGCTCGTGCCAGTTGTTCCTAATTAGCATAGAAAACGCCCCGCAAATTCCCATATAAGGACATGACACTTCCTGTGCACCTCCTGGGAGACTTGTCGGAGCCGCGGTGGAGGAAGTACTGAATCTCAGTACTTAAATAAAAGTACAAATAAGCAGAGACATATTTACTTTACTAAAAGTAGAAGATGTCCACTACCACAAACAAGGCCTGGCTTTTAAGAAAAGTTCCTAACTAACCATGCAACGGAAATATGTCATATTTCCGTTTCATGGTTAGTTAGGAACTTTTCTTAAAAGCCAGGCCTTGTTTGTTAGAGTCGGAATGCGTTTGGTTTTATTCATGGATGTATTTCATTTTCTTTAACCGTGCATGTAAGCAAATAAAGTGTGAAGCAGCGGACATGGGGAGATGTGAGGAGGTCCAGCCAAATAAATAAGATATGAACGCGTCTTACGCAGCCTGGCGGAGGAGTAAACGACGCTGTGGAGAGAGATAGATATAGCAACTAGGATTTAAAAACGGGAATAATAAAAACAAACGTTTTCATTTCCACTTTTACCGGAGGCTGTATTACCGAGGGTCAGCGGCGCTGCGCCCGGGCTCTGGAGCACCGGAGCCGGCTTGGATCAGCGGTGCCCCATATATACAGTATCTACGGCAACCCATATATACAGTATCTACGGCAACCCATATATACAGTATCTACGGCAACCCATATATACAGTATACAACCCATATATACAGTATCTACGGCAACCCATATATACAGTATCTACGGCAACCCATATATACAGTATCTACGGCAACCCATATATACAGTATCTACGGCAACCCATATATACAGTATCTACGGCAACCCATATATACAGTATCTACGGCAACCCATATATACAGTATCTACGGCAACCCATATATACAGTATCTACGGCAACCCATATATACAGTATCTACGGAAACCAAACTTCACTGGTGAGACAAACGTGTGACGGTCAGTGTTTTGGGAGGGGGGGGAAACTGATCAGAAAATGTAACGTAACGTTGTAGAAATGTAGTGGAGTAGAAAGTATAGATAATTACTGCAAAATGTAACAAAGTAAAAGTCAAAAGTAGGCTATGCACTATTGAGTCTACTTAAGTAAAGTACAGATACGTGAAAAATGTACTTAAGTACAGTTACGAAGAATTTGTACTTTGTTACATTCTACCACTGCATTTTGGCCCTATAAATCAATCACCAAATAACTCAGGATTTAATCAGTTTAGTTGATGATGTAAATTGCACTGTTAGTGTTTTTTTGCATAATATGATTTCTTTTTCAACAAATGGTCAGAAATACATTACAGTACAATACTATCATTGTAAACGACTGTAGAATTAAATAAAATGCAGTAAGCAATCATTTGGAGCAAATTGTCATCACTCAAATGTGTGTAAGAGTGTTTTTCAGTGTTCGTAGATTTAGTTCTTAGCTAAGAACAAATCCAAGTTAAGAAAACTTTAGTGAATGCCAGAATCTTTGTAAAAAAGTGCGTAAGAAGGGTTTAGGAACACATTTCTTCATAAGAACGGTTGGTGAATGAGGCCCATTGTCTCCTGCATTTGTTGTAAAGAAAACCAACTATTAGTGTGTTGATGCAGCTGGCTCTAGAGAAGGAGAAAGACCTGGAGCAAAGAGAAGGAGCCTTTATCTTCCAGCACACTGCAGGACTCATCTGAAGATGACACAAGTTTCTGGAGTCTGACACAAAATGGTCACTGGTGTCCTCCAGCTCTGTGAGTGCCTCTAACCCTTCCTCTGAATGTGGAGAGGACACTGAAGATCCTGTCCATCCTAACCTTGAATGGACAGTGAAGAATTGACAAGTCTGGTCTCCATCTAATACTGAGACGCTGCGCAACATTCAAGCACCGACCGGCGTGATGCCAGAGCCCACGAGATATGCTATATCAAGAATCCATGATGTGGCATCCTCTTTCCACCTTTTCTTCACTCCTGACATGATCCAGCTGGTTCAGGAAATGACAAATCTACACGGGAAGAGTTCACTCTCAGGATGGAGTGATGTGGATGCTCAGAGATTAGAACATATGTGGGACTTCACACTGGGCTGGTGTGTACCGGTCCAAAGGGGAATCCACCCGGAGCCTGTGGGATGTCCATAGTGGGAGACCAGTCTTCAGGGCCAGACCAGTCTTCAGGGCCAGACCAGTCTTCAAGGCCAGACCAGTCTTCAGGGCCAGACCAGTCTTCAAGGCCAGACCAGTCTTCAGGGCCAGACCAGTCTTCAGGGCCACCAGTCTTGAAGGCCAGACCAGTCTTCAGGGCCAGACCAGTCTTCAGGGCCAGACCAGTCTTGAAGGCCAGACCAGTCTTCAGGGCCAGACCAGTCTTCAGGGCCAGACCAGTCTTCAAGGCCAGACCAGTCTTCAGGGCCAGACCAGTCTTCAGGGCCAGACCAGTCTTCAAGGCCAGACCAGTCTTCAGGGCCAGACCAGTCTTCAGGGCCAGACCAGTCTTCAAGGCCAGACCAGTCTTCAGGGCCAGACCAGTCTTCAGGGCCACCATGTCCCACAAACCATTTGAAATGATCAGCACCAGTTTACAGCACATGCAGGAGACAATGTTTTTATTCAAGCACGTCTTCAAAGACACATGAAATGTATCCTTCAAAAGATGCCTTTTTTTCAGCCATAAAATGATCAGTGCTTGCTTACAGGTTCACGCAAACTCACACACACACACACACACACACACACACACACACACACACACACACACACACACACACACACACACACACACACACACACACACACACACACACACACACACACACACACAAACACACAGATACAGATATATAGATAAACACAGATACTGATACAGATATATAGATAAACACAGATACTGATACAGATATATAGATATAGATAAACACAGATACTGATACAGATATATAGATATAGATAAACACAGATACTGATACAGATATATAGATATAGATAAACACAGATACTGATACAGATATATAGATATACACAAATACTGATACAGATATATAGATATAGATAAACACAGATACTGATACAGATATATAGATATACACAGATACTGATACAGATATATAGATATACACAGATACTGATACAGATATATAGATATAGATAAACACAGATACTGATACAGATATATAGATATAGATATACACAGATACTGATACAGATATATAGATATACACAGATACTGATACAGATATATAGATATACACAGATACTGATACAGATATATAGATATACACAGATACTGATACAGTGGCAATTATAGTAACAATAAAGATAATAGAGCTGTGAGTAGAAATAATAGTAGCAGTGCAGGGCGTTGAGCAGGACTACAGCAACAGCAGCAAACATGATTTAGGGGCCACCCCAATCCCAGGACATCTAGGAGAAAGCATGAGGACTACGGGGAATAAGCTAGTTGGGGCTACTGGCTGTAACACTTCCTCTGTCCACTATGTGGCGCTAGACAACACACACTATATGTCATGTTGTTATGAGATTTCTGTCAAATAAGGTAAGACGGACTCATTGCCTTTACTGCAAGTGAAACCGATGATGCTTACTGTTGTGCGTAGTCAGTATATATCCTAGTAGTGCTGCTGTTGCTGTTCCCCATGCTACTACGGGGCTCTGGGTAAGGTAGGCACAAGGGACCACTGGTGTCATTAAAACACTTTAAAACCTGCTTAAAAACCAAAATGTAGTGCCACTGACAGATAAACAGAAAAATGTCCTCCCAGTTTTTGCACTACAAGGAAAAGTTTCTGTTTATCTGTCAGTGGCACTAAATTGTGGAATAAACTAAGTAATGAATTAAAGCAATGTCCAAACATATTCCAATTCAAAAAGATGTTCAAAGAAATTATATTCAGAGGTACAAATAAACACAGTGCAATTAATTAATAACCTGGGCTTAAATTGAACAATTTGTAGTATGTGTATAATTATTGTTGTGTATGGGTAAATATATGCATGTGAATATAACTTCTGAATATATATTTTCATTGATTACAAATGTATTATCTCTGTTGACTTATTGTTTTGTAGCTAACTCATTTAATAGGAAAGAAAGGGTATAAAAGGGTAGGAGTACATAAGTTTTACTTCTTCCTACTCCTTTTTGAATGTGTAAATAGAGGTCTTTAAATAAGTCTTTAAAAGGTCACCTCCACACCTGCGGTGGCCTCTCTCCTGGAGACATTACAAAATAAATAAGAAAAATATAGATAGAGTTATGAAAATGAATGCCGCAGCATCGCAATACAAAAACAATTCTATCCCAATCTATCTCCACATAAGAAGGACTAAAAACATTTAACAAGTCTAAAATA
>NC_041343.1:35456997-35479497 GCF_004354835.1 Perca flavescens | reverse complement strand
ACACACCACACACACCACACACACCACACCACACACCACACACACCACACACACCACACACCACACACACCACACACACCACACACACTACACACACCACACACACCACACACCACACACACCACACACACCACACACACACCACACACTACACACACCACACACACCACACACACCACACACACACCACACACACCAAATGCTACACACTACATACCACACACTACACACACCACACACACCACACACCCCACACCACACACACCACACACTACACACACCACACACCACACACACCACACACACCATACACTACACACACACACACCACCACACACTACACACACCACACACCACACTACACACACCACACACACCACACACACCACACACACTACACACCACACCACACACCACACACTACACACTACACACACCACACACACCACACACACCACACACACACACACACACACTACACACCACACACCACACACACACACACCACACACACTACACACACCACACACCACACACACCACACACACCACACACACCACACACACCACACACACAACACACACCACACACACCACACACACCACACACACTACACACACCACACACACCACACACACCACACACACCACACACACCACACACACCACACACCACACACACACACACACACACACACACACACACCACACACCACACACACACACACACACACACACCACACACACACACACACACACACACACACACACACACCACACACACACACACACACACACACACACTACACACACCACACACACCAGCCGGAGAAAAGAGTGAGAGAAAGAAAAAGGAGAGGTGGCAGTTCAGACGATGACTCTCCGGTTGAGATTGTGTCTGTGTGTCTGTCTGTGTGTGTGTCTGTCTGTCTGTCTGTCTGTCTGTCTGTCTGTCTGTCTGTCTGTCTGTCTGTCTGTCTGTCTGTCTGTCTGTCTGGGTGTCTGTGTGTCTGTTCACAGAGAAGAGAGTGAGAGAAAGAAAAAGGAGAGGTCACAGTTCAGACGATGACTCTCCGGTTGAGATTGTGTGTGAACACACACGCCTATCAGCTCGATAACAGAGCTGTAAAGTAGTGTTTCAACTCAGGACACAGATAGAGATCGGACTGGAGATGAGAAGTTTAACTGACACGTAACCGCGATCAGCTTCGTGGGAAATTAAGAATCAATATGACACCGACATAACCAGTCACACTATGACAGACTCTCCATCAGCACTAACTGCAATGTTCAAATTTAAATGAATGTAGCCTACTGGTAGTCTGGCACACGTAGGGTGCTCAGTATTTTATTATTATGTATCGGCGTGTGTGTGTGTGTGTGTGTGTGTGTGTGTGTGTGTGTGTGTGTGTGTGTGTGTGTGTGTGTGTGTGTGTGTGTGTGTGTGTGTGTGTGTGACGGCTGGCCAGCGAGGTTGTTAAGCCTGCAAGCGCTTGTGGAGTTTAAGTTTAACTCCGAAAATGCCGCTAACCGCAGGTTAATCTTATGATGGACATGTGTTGTGATATTTAAACAAATGATCCATCAACGGTGAAATGAAAGCCTCTTATTTACGAGAGTGGTGTGAGAGACCTCCAGCTTACAGCGGGTCTCTGAGCGACGAGCTAGCGCCCCGGCAGGCACTAGCTGGCTGTCGCCTCACTTTATGGAGCTTCTCAATTCCAAAAACTTTGAAGCAAATTGTCAATTTGGCAACGATTTTCGCAAGACTGCCTATATTCCAAATCTAAAGAGTTCATTTCTCGCCTAAAACGTATTCAGAAGTGAATTTAGTGATGAATAAAATGGCGAAAATTGTTAAAATTGTCCTGTTGTTGTTCTGTCTATGTACCGGAAAGCCAATGGTTGAAGCACGTGTGTGATGCGCACGTGCTTCAACCATTGGCTTTCCGGTTAAAAGTGTCCCCTGGAAACACTTCCGTTGTGGTGTGGTTTAGTTGCATGTGTTGTCTTATTATTACGTGTTGTGGTTTAGTTGCATGTGTTGTCTTATTGTTGCGTGTTGTGGTTTAGTTGCATGTGTTGTCTTATTGTTGCGTGTTGTGGTTTAGTTGCATGTGTTGTCTTATTGTTGCGTGTTGTGGTTTAGTTGCATGTGTTGTCTTATTGTTGCGTGCTGTGGTTTAGTTGCATGTGTTGTCTTATTATTACGTGTTGTGGTTTAGTTGCATGTGTTGTCTTATTGTTGCGTGCTGTGGCCTCTCAGGTCCACCTTAAATTATAGTACCTACATGAAAACTTCACTGTTGTTGCATGAAATGTGGTTTGTGTTTAGCCTCCATCATCATGTTCTATCATGTGAAACCAGAGCCAGCCTAGTGGTGAAGCTGCAGACAGATGCTTAACAGTGTGCTCCTCAGCAGTAAGCTCCCCCTGCTGCTCAGAAGGGGCCTCTGCCCCCCTTTGGTTTCAGACCCTCCCACCAGCCTTTGGGCCACGCCTCCTCATTTACATTGACATGTGTCAAGTCCAAATGAAAAGGCAATGTTCAATGGAAATTCAAAAGCCAAATATTAAATGAAAATTAAAAGCCAATGATAAATTGAAATTCAATAAATATTAAATTCAAAAGCCAAAGCCAAATGGAAAATTTAAAAAATAAAATAATATTTTTAATTTCATCTCGCTTTGTTTTCTCTTTGGACTTTCAATTTGAATTATGAATACATATTTCCTCCATAGTAATGTAATGTAATGAGAGAGGAATCAAATCGAAACATTGACGTCAGTGCTGCTGCCAGTTCTGCCGTTGTTTACCGTTTTCTTCTTCTTCTCTTCTCGTCCGTAGAAAGAGTTAAGTCGGTAGCCTTTGCTCATTAGCGCCCCCCTGTGTCTAGTGTCCTCTAGTGTCTCGACCAGCAGCGCGGGTATAAGAAGTTATGGCGCCCCCATGACATCAGATTGGCGTGTGACAGGTCGGCTGCAGCGAATATTCCACACGTTTAATGCTGCTCCTAATAATTCTCCTAATAATGCTCCTGCTGCTCCTCCAAATAATCCTACTAGTGCTCCTATAGATATTGGTATGGCTCCTACTAGTCCTAATCCTATTCCTATTGCTCCTACTTCTGCTCCTAGTACTAATCCTAGTAGTGCCGCTTTTGCTGCTCCGCCTAGTCCTACTGCAGATCCTACTTTTGCTCCTACTATTGCTCCTAATAATGCTCCTGCTAATGGTCCTAATAATGGTCCTAATAATATTTCTGCTGCACTTGCTTCTCCTTCACGTAGTCCTATAAAAGCTACTACTATCATTGCTGCTCCTACTGCTGCTCCTGCTACTGCTCCTCCTGCTGCTCCTCCTACTACTGTAGCTGCTACTCCTGATCCTCCTACTTTTGAACCTACAGCTGCTCCTATTGCTATTACTGCCCATAATACTGCCCATGGTACTGTGTCCTCTCTGAAGTGTCCTACTGCTGCTCCTACTGCTGCCCCTACTGTCATTGTAGCCAGAAACACTAAGAACCACTTCAGAACAAGTTTAATTCTTTCCCGTTCTTTCTTCGTCCCAGCCATCCTGAACATGTCGGGGGTGTAGTGTTCTCCACCGTTACCTGAGACCATCTCATCTACTTTACTCAGGAAGTTTCTGACCTGCTCTCTGCTTCTTTTAGTTTTGTTGTCAAACACACAGAATCTACCACCACACCTGGAGACCAGTTCAGACACATGTTGGTTGGACTGGATCAAATCCTCAATGGACTGACCTCCTTTGAGCTTGTCTCCATGAGTAAAAAGCACCATGGAGTACTTAGGAACATCTCCTCCAAACAGTTGTTTCAGCAGCTTGAACAGTTTGATGTCTGCTGTAAACATGCTGCCGATTCTGACCACAATAACAAAGACATGTGGTCCTGGACTGGCCTCTGCTATCCAATTCATGATCCCCTCATACAGCTGATTACCAGTTGGATCAGTGATTCCTGGAGCATCGACCACTGTGACCCAGCGTCCCTCCACTCTGGCTGACTTACAGACTGGTCCAGTACTGACTGAATCAGAGCCACCGACTGATTCAAACTGCTGTGATCCCAGGATGGTGTTTCCTGAGGAACTCTTCCCTCCTCCAGGACAGCCGAGCAGCACAATCCTCCTGTCTTTGGAAACATCAGATAGAAGACAGAAAACACATTGATATAAAAATATGGGAAAGAGTTCAAATTCTCATAACAGATATGCCTTTATCAAAACTGTCCGGAAGAAACTAATAATAAACAGCATTTTTTGTTTAGAAGACCATGCTAAAAGATCTCCTCCGTTTTCTAAATCTTATCTGATGTCAAGATTGCTAACCAACTTAGGGAACAGGAGCTTCAACAGTGGACAAGGTCGTAGCCCAAAGTGGGTGATTTGATCCCTAAACTGGGAGCTACCGAAGACGTGGAAGCTAACCTCCGAGCCTTTAAAGCTACGGCGGCTCAAGAGGGGTGGCCAAAGGCGCAATAGGTGGGGCTCCTGGCTCCCTTCCTATCAGGTTAGGCCCTTCAGGTAGTGATGGCCAAATGAAGCTTTGTGAACATTTTTCTCTTTTTTCTGAGCCCACTAGATGGGGCTCTCTCTTCCATAAAGGGTTGAAAACACAGTGAATTACCATTCCTTTACTTCCCATTCCCTGCTCACTTCCCGTTCCCAAATGCATTCATTGATTAGTGTTGGGATTTAACCCTGTAAATGCTGGATAGTGTGTGTATTGGCCACTTCAGGGCTTGTAAATGCTGGATAGTGTGTGTATTGGCCACTTCAGGGCTCCTATCAGAGAGCACGAGTCACCAGGTGGAGTTTTACTCTGTAGTACTTCACAGGCAGTCACAAGCTGTACGGTGTTGCATGTATGAAAGAAGTTTCTGAAATAAACCCAAAAAGGTACATTAATGGAACAGCTGTTATGACTACTATTATCTGACATAACATTGGGTTATTAATCACTTATAGTAACAAATGCTGAAATAAAATGTACAATTTCTATCACACTGTAAAAGTAAAATGAACATCCTCTCGAGCAGAGTAATGATTAAAGACCCCAAAAAATATCACGCTAAAATAAAGCAAGCTAGCAAACACAGATAACTAGTTAGCAGCTTCACATTCCAGGGTGAAAACAGTACTCAGTACGCATTTCAGACTGAAACAACTGAGGAATAGCTTCATCTGCTGCCAAAATAACTAAAACATATAGAGTACAAACTTACATCCTCTCTGACTTCTGAACAAGCAACTGCTGTAAGGAAAAGAAAACATGAGGCGATCTCTGTGATTTCTAATAGAGTAACTACACCTACTGTATCCTACACACTCTCTGTAGCGTGAGGAATTCACAACAATTTGTATAACCAAAAGATGTCTAGAGCCAGACAAGAAATGCCACTTTCCAGTCCTACTTTCCCAGTAGGCTGTCAACCGGCGGCGCCATGGCATGGCCACCTCCCACCACTCAAAGGTCAGTATGGAACTGCTCAGTTACAGGACCCCACCCTTAGTAAAGCATTAAAAAACATCAGGTCCTAATGGGACCACTGGTGGGAACTAGGTGAACCTTCTCCTGTCCCCATTTGGCAATTAAAAATGGAACTAGGATCTGGTGTTTCTTTACCTTCAGTTGCTCTGCCTATCTCCATCCTGCTCTGGTGACCTCATGACGTTACACCATCTTTCAACTGTTCCAACAATCACCAATTCTGCTTTGTTTGAAATAAATCTTTAAAGGTGAAATACTGAAAAATGTGGTCTGGGGTTGCCTCCACATGGCTCTCACAGACTGTTGCCCAACTCTTCGAATACCGACACTTTGCCAGGGCCCTTGGCGTCTGATACCGACACACAAGACACACACACACACACACACGGCCAGACCAGCTACCAAACTAAGAATTACAGCACACACAGAGGGAGTCAAGCTCGTTAAGCAGCGGCTCACTGGCAACCCGCACTCCATCTTTGGATGAATACCATAAAACTGAACTAAACAAAAAAAATCATGTTTTTTTTTTTAATCATGTGCAATGTTGTCAAAAAAATATGATGAAGCTACTAAAGGCAAAAAATGAAATCTTGTTATAGATGTTTGTGTGATCACCCAAAATGCAGTTAATTGTCATATCCCCTGAGTTAGTCACAGCTTACTAGACTTCATATATTTGAACACCGTACTAAACATGGAATATGTGAACATGATATAAGATTATGTAAGATGGTACCTGGTGAGTCAGGTAGTTGCTGGGTTCTGAGGTGGCCTGTCTTCATCAGCAGCTCTCTAACTTGTTCCTCTTCTCCGATTTTATTGTTGAACAGATGACATCTCCCTGAAAATGCTGCACGGTATGATGAACTTTCTTCACCTCCAAAGAGGAATTCATCCAAAGACCGGTCCTGTAAGGTGTCTCCATGTGTGAAGAGCAGCTGACACTTATCAAGCTCCTGAGGTCCGAGGACTCTTTCTACTGACTTCACAACCTCAGCTTGTTCTTTGGTGAACCGTCCGACGTTGAACACCAGCAGGAACAGACGAGGTCTGGAGGACTGCAGGATGCAGGTCTGAATCTCCCTCTCAGATCCAAATATTCCAGGAGTGTCGATCACTGAGATCTGTTTCCCAAACACAGTTCCAGTTTGTGTAGAGATGTGTGTTGTCACTGGTGTGGAGGATAGTTCCGACTCAAACGCTGGTCGTCCCAGGATGGTGTTCCCTGAAGCACTTTTACCGACTCCGGTGTTTCCCAGAAGGATGATGGTGAGATCTGGATCTGGATCCATGACTCAGAAACAATAAACCTGCTGGAGACAACAGACAGGATATAGTCAGTGGTGAAGCTCATATCCATCAGTGGGGCAAATACACACACACATAGACACACACACACACACACACACGGAAGGAGCAGAGGAGGGAGGAGTAGACAGTATCTTAGAGAGGCAAAGCCTGTGTTAAGCTGAGTCACTTTGCCTGACGGTGCAGATCGGTGCAGAAGCAGCCTGGAACAGACAGTTAAACAAAATACAACAATAGTAAACTACACTAAATGTATACTGCGTAAGTAGCACACATAATGACAACATACATCAGACTCATCTGGTAGTGACAACGCACATGTGTTTGTAGCCAACAGCAACCACAGTAATATCCAGCCTCAGAAACACGATGATGTCAAGATCTTATTCGATGTTGGATTTGTTCCCAGTGGACTGAGACCACGCCCACTGAGCTAAGAGCTAGGCCTCATCAAAATAATGGACTGGGTGTCCTCTAGTAGCAGCCCAGAGAGAGAGAGTGCTACCAAATCATTATGAAATTAAAACTGTTAAAGAAACGGTAAAATAGTGTCACTTGTTTAGCAAAGTAAAAAATGTTGGTAAATAAAACAAAGAAAAGCCACATTTAAAACAACTCTGTATTAAAGAATAAAGAAGAGTCACATGTTTCAGCACCACGGACAGCAACAGTAACCTTCACATATCTAAATGTTCAGCTCTTTAACCCTTGTGTTGTCCTCCCGGCTAAAGACATTTTAACCCTTTTTTCAAAATGTTTTCCTCTACGCTTCTGGCACTTTTAAACTTTTTAAACATAATGTTTGAGTTTACAAAGCAGAAATATGCTATAAAATTGAACAAAACATCCAAAATTCAATGAAAGTAGTGAACTGATCCTTCCTTTTACTTGAGAAGAGCGTTAAATGGAAACATCCATGTTCATTTTTGGCAATTTGGTTGAAAGAAACCCAAATTTCTGATATAGACATTTTTTGAAAATGGGTCAAATTTGACCCAAAGACAACAGGAGGGTTGAGGACATGTGTGCTTGTATTAAACTTTTTTTAAACCTTTCTACCATTTACAGTGGGTACGGAAAGTATTCAGACCCCTTTAAATTTTTCACTCTTTATTTCATTGCATCCATTTGCTAAAATCAAAAAAGTTCATTTTATTTCTCATTAATGTACACTCAGCTCCCGATCTTGACAGAAAAAAACAGAAATATAGAAATTTTTGCAAATTTATCAAAAAAGAAAAACTGAAATATCACATGGTCATAAGCCGTCCCATTTCCTTGCTAACTGTCCTGTACGCCCAATGAGGAGGCTCGTTGGTGAGAGTGGGTCCACTCCCATTGGGTACGCTGTCACTACCGTTCTCAGCCCTTATTGACTCAGGGGCAGAGGATAACTTCATTGACTTATTCTGACATTCCCCTCGAATGACTCCCATTCCCTATCAATGTCACAACCATTGACAGTCAGTTCCTGGAAAAAGTTATGCAACAAACTATCCCAGTTACTCTCGTTCTCTCTATAACCATCGAGAGGACATCACCTTCAGAGTAGTGTCAGCTTCCTCGTCCCCTCTCATTCTCGGTTTTCCATGGCTCAGGTTACACAATCCTCAAATAGACTGGCAACACAAATCTATCAGCAGTTGGAGCAGTTTTTGTCATTCCATGTGTCTCTGTTCAGCTATCCCTCCCAACGTAAAAACCCCAACTGCATCAGAGAAACTGCCTGATCTGTCATCAGTCCCCAAAGAATATCTGGATCTAGAAGAAGTGTTCAGCAAGGAGAAAGGGTTATCTCTGCCACCACATAGACCCTATGACTGTGCGATTAAGCCCTCTTGCCTGCTAGCCGACTCTACAACCTGTCCAGACCTGAGAGAGAAGCTATGGAAAAATATATCGGAGAGTCCCTGGTTGCAAGTATCATTCGCCCATCATCATCATCTGCGGTGGGGGCGGGGTTCTTCTTTGTGGACAAAAAGGATAAGGCGCTACGCCCCTGTATAGATTTTCGCGGGCTGAACAACATCACTGTAAAGAATAAATACCCTTTGCCACTAATTCTGCTTTTGAACCACAGTCTTCCTAAACTGGACCTGCACAATGCCTATCATCTCGTCAGGATTCGGCAAGGAGATGAGTGGAAAACAGCCTTCAGTACACCACTTGGACACTTGAATATGTGGTAATGCCTTTTGGACTCACAGATGCACCAGCAGTATTCTAAGCTATGGTGAATGATGTTTTAAGAGACGTGTTAAATTGTTTTGTTTTCGTCTACCTGGACGATATTCTGATCACTCATCCCAGACGGCAGCTAGCAGCTAAGAGGGTAGATGAATTTAAACAATGGCTAAGTTGCTAAACGCATCTTGTTGTCATGTAAGGTCCCTGTTCATGTTGCACAGACATTTTAATTGCATTTTGTGTCTGTTAAGAGACACAAAGACCCTCTTTATCTTATGCCCCCATAACTGCTGTTTTAGCTGAGTGGGAGCTCTGGGCATTAGCTGCAGCAGCTCCGTGTTGCTAGCACCGATTCGGCTCATTGTTTTTTCTATCGACAGTACTCCCATATGTATAGCGATCAAGATTAATGTAAAAATTGCCTGGAGTTCTCCTTTAAAGGTGCAATATATAATATTGTATGTAATACTGGCAGCTAGCGGTTAAAATAGTTACTGCACTACCAATTCAAAATACTGGAGAGTCGTTTCCCCCGCCCCCTCCTGCCCAGACTGGAAGTTCACGGAGGTTGCCAGGCTGGTAACCTGACTCCACCAGATGGATTGCTTCGCATTTGCTCGGCATATCCATCTGGGAACTTTCCGTTGGAGAACTTTTGGGAAGGGGTGGAATACTGGTTATTTGATTGGATGAACCATCTGTCTATCACCTATGTTGGTGATAGACGGGCCAAATCAACCAATCAGATCCACGAAGCGTATGAAAATACAACCACAAGCCCGCCCCTGCTGCTTCAGGCAAAGCATAGCTCGTTAGCTCAGCATGAAAGCAACATGTCGGTGAAGGAGATTTGCTGTTTGTGTAACGAGAATTTAGGAATAAAAGGCACCATTTCAGGTTCCCGGACCATATTCCAAAAGAAGGATCCAAGAGAAAAAAAGCATTAGCAAGCGGCTAACAGAATTAGGGCTACCGCTGTCTGAAAATACTGGTTAGCTGATTGGATAAACCATCTGTCTATCATCATCTAACCCACCTCAAAACCAACGCTGATTGGTCGGTCGTTTGGCTAACGGCTCCAAATTTTCTCTGCCTCAAGATGCCAGACTGATCTGAGAGGAGAACTGGAGCTCGCCAGATCAGGACGGTCTCACCAGGCTAGCAGGCTGAGACCGCAGCATTCACAACAATGTTGCTAGACGCTTTTCTCACATAGCCAGACATTACTCCACAGCACAGCCGAGTAGCTAACGGTAGATGCTAGTCTCACATAGCCAGACATTACTCCACAGCACAGCGGAGTAGCTAACGTTAGATGCTAGTCTCACATAGCCAGACATTACTCCACAGCACAGCGGAGTAGCTAACGTTAGATGCTAGTCTCACATAGCCAGACATTACTCCACAGCACAGCGGAGTAGCTAACGTTAGATGCTAGTCTCACATAGCCAGACATTACTCCACAGCACAGCCGAGTAGCTAACGGTAGATGCTAGCTATATTGACAGTCATAAAAGCCTGTGCTCACTGACAGACACACTTTTTCGGCTTAAAATGACAGTATGAACCGCTAAAAACACAACAACCTCACTGTCCTCTCCACACACCAGTCAGGCACACTTCCTCGGCTTAGAATTACAATACGAAACGCTAAACATACCACTACCTTGCCGACGGAACACACTTCATTGGCTTAGAATTACGGCAACAATCGCTAAACACACTGCAAACTCACAGTCCTCTCTTTCCGATTTACAGCCCCCCTCTCGTGGCTTAAAATAACTCACCGTTGTCGGCTCCAGCTGAAGAGGCTACACTTTGTAAACAGCCATGGGCTGCTTGCCTGGTCCTCCCGGTAACGTTAGCAGTTAGCAGGGTTAGCATGGCGGCGTTAGCCAGGACCAGTCGGGATCACTTTACTGGCTGTCTCAATTGTTTTTGCGAGTAACCAACTCGGGTACTCTAGCTATATAATTCAATGTGAGTACACAAATGTTGAAATGACATAAAATGCCCATCCCTAGTAGCTGTGATAAATTAGCCTGAAGCTAATGCTTACCTGTTCAGGAGGAAATAAGCCAACTCTGTGTCCTTTTGGGATCCAAGCTGTCTCCATCTTTCAAATACATCTCCAATATTTACCCAAATACATCTCCAATATTTACCCAAATACATCTCCAATATTTACCCAAATACATCTCCAATATTTACCCAAATACATCTCCAATATTTACCAGGGGGTTGTTACGTCTCTGGTCACGCAACTGTTAGAAACATGCTGTTTTCTTTTTTTATGTCATGTAGAATCTATCTCTGTTGATCCTGTTTGTTTGTTTGCTGCTTTCATGGCTGTACTACCGTTACAGCTGTAGCGCGCTGGGTTTACGTTTTTACAGGTATATATCTGGCAACCCGGCCTGCCTGTCAAACTGGGCCGTTGATAACAACACACACACACACACACACACACACACACACACACAGACACACACACACACACACATACAGATCAAAACATAAACATAAATCACGTCACGGAATGTTTAATTTCAGTTAAACATGTTTCCTTAATATCTGAATCTGAAAATCTAAATATCGGCATTGGTGTCATTTTTGGATTTATTACAGTACAAATATTACATATTGGACCTTTAAGTTCTTTGATTTCATTCATGAGATTTATTATAGTATGCTGTTGTTTGGCTATGGTCACCAATTCTTCACCTCATATGAATCATTAATGAGGCTTACTGGAGAACATGATTCATAAAAATCATACCAACAGTTATTATTTTAATAGCTTAAATAATTCTGGTTGTTTTTTCATATTTTTGGCCTCACAGCTCCACGCACACAGTCAGACCACAGTTACTAAATACTTTTATTAATTATTATTTTATGAAATAACTAACTTTAGTCTAAAGTCTCATTACAGAAACCTTTAAGATTTATATTTATATATATATATATATATATATATATATATATATATATATATATATATATATATATATACATATATATACTCTAAAAACTCGTGAGTTATTTCTTCAACCCATTTTCTGGGTTATTTGTGTTGCGTTAAAATGATGGGTTATTTTTTCAGAGAGTAACCATTTTCTGAGTTATAGGGCTAATATTTTGACCCAATTCCTGGGTTGTTTGGGTTGTTGGGTTATTTTTCAAAGAGTATCCCATGTTCTGGGTTATAGGATTGTGTGTCTCTCTCTATAGATAGATAGATAGATAGATAGATAGATAGATAGATAGATAGATAGATAGATAGATAGATAGATAGATAGATAGATAGATAGATAGATAGATAGATAGAGATAGATAGATAGATAGATAGATAGATAGATAGATAGATAGATAGATAGATAGATAGATAGATTAGATAGATAGATTTTGTTGGATAGATAGATAGATAGATAGATAGATTTTATTTTTGTTGGAGTATTTTTATTATATTATCATGTCAACATAGTTTATAATATGAACAATCACACTTGTGTGTTGTGTTCATTATGATAAAACAGTATCACCAGTATTTGTAGGAGAAATAAAGTGACACACCCTTTAAACATGGATCTATTAACTAAGAAACAGAAGAAATAAGTTTATATATTAAACGCTTGCCCCTATAACATACACATCAGTCTGCCAGAAATTCAGAAGAAGAGGAAGAAGAAACACCTCCTTCCCTCTCTAGCTCCATAGAAGAAGAACGCCCCCCCGCTATTCCAGAACAACTGCAGGTCTCTCAGAGGAGGGGCGCGACTGGTGATACAACGTATGTTCATATCGTCATTTCATTTTGTTAGGTATTTACTCTTCGTTCTAATCATTCCTCAAACTCAAACTTGTTCCTGCCTGATCTCCTGCCTTTGGCTCCACCATTCCCTGCAGCACATAACAACATGGCTGTCTCCAGTCTCAAGTATAAAAATATAAAAATGTAATCTGTGTGTCAGTGAGACACTTTTCTGCTCGAACCACTTCATCATATCAGATTTACATCCTCCCTCCCCTATCATCATCATCATCATCATCATCATCATCATCATCATACCTGAATACAGAAGGAAACTAACTACTGAAATGATGCTTTATTTACATCCTGTATTCACAAGTCTTTGTTTTATTATTACCTTTTAGTGTGTGTATATTTTGTGCCGGTGGTGTGTGAGTTTGTAGTTTATCTGAAACATGTTCAGTATGTTTGGTCGAGTTGGGACAGAAACATGTGTCCCGTGTCACTTCCTGCTCCGGGTCACCCTGGCTGTTTGGCGCCATCTGCTGCTGTGAAAGTATGTCGACGTTCAAAAGACTTTTTCACGCATGAAGACAAACGTCTACTTTGAGTTCTGATGAACTGGGCAACCACCCGGGGCGGCATTCTTTCATGTCACATGGGGGGCGGCACGAGAACTTAAAGAAGCGTTTTTCTGTTTTCTATCATTTCACAATGAAATGGACTAGTCCGTAACAGATAAACACACGGTGACAGGAGAACTGGGAAGTACACAGAGACGGAGCAAGACAAGTCTAAAACTTTCTTTTATGTCAATGGTCTAAACGGCAAAATGAAACAAAGTTACCCAAGCAGCTCAAAAAAAAAGAAAAGAATAAAACGAAAGCCATGTTTTCAGTAGGAGCAGGACCTTCGTGGCAGTAGCAGGACCTGTGGTGGTGTCGGTAGTGATGGTCAAATGAAGCTTGGTGAACCAGTGTCTTTACTTTCTGAGCTTTCTGTTCAACAAAGGGTTGGAAAACCCATTGAATTGCCATTCATTTAACCTTTTCCTTTAACAGAGAGCGCCATCTAGGGAGCTCAGAAAGTAAAGACACTGGTTCACCAAGCTTCATTTGACCATCACTAGGTGTCGGTGTCAGCAGCAGTGAGGAGGAGACTCAGGAGGAGAGGGACAGAGATGAGGGAGTGAGGCTACAACCTGGGGTAAACACAACTCCCCTTAAAACCCTTTGGCCCTTGATAAAACTGAGTGGTGGACAAACTGTTGATGACAACACTACAACAATAAAAGATGTAGGCTTGCTTTACTGTATGATTGCATTAGTAGCGTAGATAAACGTTGCACATCATGCAAACTTTCTTAACGAGAATTGTAGCTTTTCTATCTGCTTAGGCAGAAAAAAACTCATGATAGACCTCTTCAAATTATAGCACAGGGCCTCTTGGAATGATTATATTATAGAGAGAGAGAGAGAGCTTGTTTTATGATTCATTAGGAGTATATAGTTTTATTGTATTAATAAATGGCACTTTGTTGAAGTATTTAATGTGTCAACTCTCACTGATACTTGCTTACTCATTACATGGTGTTAGTAGTTTTAGGAGTAGGAGTTGGTATACATATTCAGGGGAGAGCAAGGACAGGTACAGCTTTATCAATACTAGTTAGTACAGTTTTATTCCCAACTTGTATATATTTTAAATTATTTGTTCTAATATTCTATCCTTTTATTATTATATCCTATTATTTCATATATATTCTGTGTGTGCTGTGTGTCTGATATTGTGCTGCTGCAACACTGGTATTTCCCATTTGTTTGGGCCAGGCCAGATTTTTGGTCCCAGTCCGTCCCTGTCCCGTCCCGGAGCATTTTTAAACTAAAGTTGATTAAGTCATACCTGAGGTCACCATGTCCCAGGAACGGCTCATGGCCTCGCCGTCATCAATATCAATCACCCAATAGGGGAGCAGATTACATACGATGACATCATTGATGATTTCATCAAGGAAGGCCAGAAAGGTCAGGTTTTAGTTTTAGTTTGTGTTTTCTGTTAAGAAATTTTGTTTTTCACTTTGATAAAAATGTGTGTGTGTAATAACCTGACTCAGGTTATTAATAAACAGGAAGAACTGAAACATCCTAAAGTTTATTTTCATACAAATAACTGAGACAGGACACCAGACTGAAGGGGAATGGAGGGTTCTGATTGGTCGTCACACGTAGATGTCTTCTTCGTCCACAGACCTCGGCTCTGTGATTGGGGTTTCCGTGGAAACGACAGGATGACGGGGAACTGTGGAGAGTGGAACAAGTTAGCATCTTTTGTCTTTCAGTAAGAGTGTGTGTGTGTGTGTGTGTGTGTGTGTGTCTCTTGTGTGTGTGTGTGTGTCTTTTTGTGTGTGTGGGTGTGTGTGTCTCTTTGTGTGTGTGTGTGTGTGTGTGTGTGTGTGTGTCTCTTTGTGTGTGTGTGTGTGTGTGGGTGTGTGTGTGTGTGTTACCATATTGAGACTTCTCCTCATCTTTCGTCTTGTTGCCATGGTGACTCTGCATCTCTACGTAAACATTTTCCTCCAGCCGACCTGAAACACATTATAAACTTAGTATCAGATCTGATTGGCTGTCTGATCTCAGGGCTCTGATTGGCTGTCATACCTGTACTCCTTGTGCTCTGGCTCCGCCTCCTTTTGAGGATGAAGAAGATGATGAAGAACAAGAGGAAGAGGAAGCAGCAGATCAACACCGGCACCAACACACTGCTGCTGATATCTACACACACACACACACACACACACACACACACACACACACACACACACACATACACACATACACACACAGACACAGACTCTAAATGTGTTATTATACAGTATTTATCATAAAGTGTCTATAGTTAATGTAGCTTATTGCCTGTCCCCCTTCAGACCCCCCCACTGTTGTCTGTCTACCTGCCGACCCCCCGACTGTTGTCTGTCTACCTGCCGACCCCCTCACTGTTGTCTGTCTACCTGCCGACCCCCCACTGTTGTCTGCCTACCTGCCGACCCCCCCCCACTGTTGTCTGTCTACCTGCCAACCCCCTCACTGTTGTCTGCCTACCTGCCGACCCCCCCCACTGTTGTCTGTCTACCTACCGACCCCCCACTGTTGTCTGTCTACCTGCCGACCCCCCCACTGTTGTCTGCTAACCTGCCGACCCCCCACTGTTGTCTGTCTACCTACCGACCCCCCCACTGTTGTCTGCCTACCTGCCGACCCCCCACTGTTGTCTGTCTACCTGCCGACCCCCTCACTGTTGTCTGCCTACCTGCCGACCCCCCCACTGTTGTCTGTCTACCTACCGACCCCCCACTGTTTTCTGCCTAACTGCCGACCCCCCCACTGTTGTCTGTCTACCTGCCGACCCCCCCACTGTTGTCGGCCTACCTGCCGTCCCCCCACTTTTGTCTGCCTACCTGCCGACCCCCCCACTGTTGTCTGCCTACCTGCCGACCCCCCACTGTTGACTGCCTACCTACTGACCCCCCCACTGTTGTCTGCCTACCTGCCGACCCCCTACTGTTGACTGCCTACCTACTGACCCCCCCACTGTTGTCTGCCTACCTGCCGCCCCCCCACTGTTGTCTGCCTACCTGCCGCCCCCCCCACTGTTGTCTGTCTACCTGCGACCCCCTCACTGTTGTCTGCCTACCTGCCAACCCCCAACTGTTATCTGCCTACCTGCCGACCCCCACTGTTGTCTGCCTACCTGCTGACCCCCCACTGTTTTCAGTCTACCTGCCGACCCCCACTGTTGTCTGCCTACCTGCCGACCCCCTCACTGTTGTCTGCCTACCTGCCGACCCCCCACTGTTGTCTGTCTACCTACCGACCCCCCCACTGTTGTCTGTCTACCTGCCGACCCCCTCACTGTTTTCTGCCTACCTGCCAACCCCCCCACTGTTGTCTGACTACCTGCCGACCCCCTCACTGTTGTCTGTCTACCTGCCGACCCCCCACTGTTGTCTGCCTACCTGCCGACCCCCACTGTTGTCTGTCTACCTGCCGACCCCCTCACTGTTGTCTGCCTACCTGCCGACCCCCCCCACTGTTGTCTGTCTACCTACCGCCCCCCCACTGTTGTCTGTCTACCTACCGACCCCCCACTGTTGTCTGCTTACCTGCCGACCCCCCACTGTTGTCTGTCTACCTACCGACCCCCCACTGTTGTCTGCCTACCTGCCGACCCCCCCCACTGTTGTCTGTCTACCTGCCGACCCCCTCACTGTTGTCTGCCTACCTGCCGACCCCCCCACTGTTGTCTGTCTACCTACCGACCCCCCCCCACTGTTTTCTGCCTAACTGCCCCCCCCCCACTGTTGTCCGTGTACCCTGCCGACCCCCCCACTGTTGTCGGCCTACCTGCCGCCCCCCACTTTTGTCTGCCTACCTGCCGACCCCCCACTGTTGTCTGCCTACCTGCCGACCCCCCCACTGTTGTCTGCCTACCTGCCCCCCCCCCCCACTGTTGTCTGTCTACCCGCGACCCCCACTGTTGTCTGCCTACCTGCCAACCCCCAACTGTTGTCTGCCTACCTGCCGACCCCCCCCACTGTGGTCTGCCTACCTGCCGACCCCCTCACTGTTGTCTGCCTACCTGCCGACCCCCCCACTGTTGTCTGCCTACCTGCCGACCCCCCCACTGTGAGCAGGAAGTGCCTGTGCAGCAGTCTGGTCCCGTCTGCGGCGAACACCTCCAGGCTGTAGTTTCCTGCGTCTGCCGGCGTGACGCGGCTGAACCTCAGCGAGCCGTCGCCCTGCAGCGAGCAGCGGCCGTGGTGGCACGCCGTCACGTTGTTCTTCAGGGACAGCAGCAGGCGGGGGTGGGTCCACCGGACGTCCCGACCCCCAATCCCCCCCGCAGCTGGGAGGACAGCAGGACCCCCTCCCCACTCAGGGCCCTGACTGTCTCTGCAGAGACAGCTGGGGTCAAAGGTCAGAGACACACACACACACACAGACACATACAGACACACACACACACACATACTTCATTTCAGTAAAATGTGTCCGGTAGTGAACGAGGAGAGACAGATAATGTTAAACACACACATGATGTTTGTCAGTTTTAATTAATGAATGATTGAGTGAAGAGAGTCTCAGACAGTGAAGATACTTCATAAGAAAGACTCGTCAGACCAAAGTGTCCCAGGGAGCTAAACACCTGCCTGCTTTAGCTCGGTTGAATCACACTAGAGTTCGTTTGTCCCGCTGGTGCGGTTCATCAGGGCAGGTGAGAACGCAGCATTCACACTCAGGTGACCACCAGAAGTGGACCAAACAAATGAACCAAGACCTGCTTGATGAGGGGGGCTCAGTCAGGTGTGTCCTCCAGTCTGAGCTAGTGTCTCCTGCAGTCAGGTGTGTCCTCCAGTCTGAGCTAGTGTCTCCTGTAGTCAGGTGTGTCCTCCAGTCTGAGCTAGTGTCTCCTGTAGTCAGGTGTGTCCTCCAGTCTGAGCTAGTGTCTCCTGTAGTCAGGTGTGTCCTCCAGTCTGAGCTAGTGTCTCCTGTAGTCAGGTGTGTCCTCCAGTCTGAGCTAGTGTCTCCTGTAGTCAGGTGTGTCCTCCAGTCTGAGCTAGTGTCTCCTGTAGTCAGGTGTGTCCTCCAGTCTGAGCTAGTGTCTCCTGTAGTCAGGTGTGTCCTCCAGTCTGAGCTGATGTCTCCTGTAGTCAGGTGTGTCCTCCAGTCTGAGCTAGTGTCTCCTGTACTCAGGTGTGTCCTCCAGTCTGAGCTAGTGTCTCTTGTAGTCAGGTGTGTCCTCCAGTCTGAGCTAGTGTCTCCTGTACTCAGGTGTGTTCAGCAGTCTGAGCTAGTGTCTCTTGTAGTCAGGTGTGTCCTCCAGTCTGAGCTAGTGTCTCCTGTAGTCAGGTGTGTTCAGCAGACTGAGCTAGTGTCTCCTGTAGTCAGGTGTGTTCAGCAGTCTGAGCTAGTGTCTCCTGTAGTCAGGTGTGTCCTCCAGTCTGAGCTAGTGTCTCCTGTAGTCAGGTGTGTCCTCCAGTCTGAGCTAGTGTCTGCTGTACTCAGGTGTGTCCTCCAGTCTGAGCTGATGTCTCCTGTAGTCAGGTGTGTCCTCCAGTCTGAGCTAGTGTCTCCTGTACTCAGGTGTGTTCAGCAGTCTGAGCTAGTGTCTCTTGTAGTCAGGTGTGTCCTCCAGTCTGAGCTAGTGTCTCCTGTAGTCAGGTGTGTTCAGCAGACTGAGCTAGTGTCTCCTGTAGTCAGGTGTGTCCTCCAGTCTGAGCTAGTGTCTCCTGTACTCAGGTGTGTCCTCCAGTCTGAGCTAGTGTCTCCTGTAGTCAGGTGTGTCCTCCAGTCTGAGCTAGTGTCTCCTGTATTCAGGTGTGTCCTCCAGTCTGAGCTAGTGTCTCCTGTAGTCAGGTGTGTCCTCCAGTCTGAGCCAGTGTCTCCTGTAGTCAGGTGTGTTCAGCAGTCTGAGCTAGTGTCTCCTGTAGTCAGGTGTGTCCTCCAGTCTGAGCTAGTGTCTCCTGTAGTCAGGTGTGTCCTCCAGTCTGAGCTGATGTCTCCTGTAGTCAGGTGTGTCCTCCAGTCTGAGCTAGTGTCTCCTGTAGTCAGGTGTGTCCTCCAGTCTGAGCTAGTGTCTCCTGTAGTCAGGTGTGTCCTCCAGTCTGAGCTAGTGTCTCCTGTAGTCAGGTGTGTCCTCCAGTCTGAGCTAGTGTCTCCTGTAGTCAGGTGTGTCCTCCAGTCTGAGCTAGTGTCTCCTTTAGTCAGGTGTGTCCTCCAGTCTGAGCTAGTGTCTCCTGTAGTCAGGTGTGTCCTCCAGTCTGAGCTAGTGTCTCCTGTAGTCAGGTGTGTCCTCCAGTCTGAGCTAGTGTCTCCTGTAGTCAGGTGTGTCCTCCAGTCTGAGCTGATTTCTCCTGTAGTCAGGCGTGTCCTCCAGTCTGAGCTAGTGTCTCCTGTAGTCAGGTGTGTCCTCCAGTCTGAGCTAGTGTCTCCTGTAGTCAGGTGTGTCCTCCAGTCTGAGCTAGTGTCTCCTGTAGTCAGGTGTGTCCTCCAGTCTGAGCTGATGTCTCCTGTAGTCAGGTGTGTTCAGCAGACTGAGCTAGTGTCTCCTGTAGTCAGGTGTGTCCTCCAGTCTGAGCTGATTTCTCCTGTAGTCAGGCGTGTCCTCCAGTCTGAGCTTGTGTCTCCTGTAGTCAAGTGTGTCCTCCAGTCTGAGCTAGTGTCTCCTGTACTCAGGTGTGTCCCCCAGTCTGAGCTAGTGTCTCCTGCAGCCAGGTGTGTCCTCCAGTCTGAGCTAGTGTCTCCTGCAGTCAGGTGTGTCCTCCAGTCTGAGCTAGTGTCTCCTGCAGTCAGGTGTGTCCTCCAGTCTGAGCTAGTGTCTCCTGTAGTCAGGTGTGTCCTCCAGTCTGAGCTGATGTCTCCTGTAGTCAGGTGTGTCCTCCAGTCTGAGCTAGTGTCTCCTGTAGTCAGGTGTGTCCTCCAGTCTGAGCTAGTGTCTCCTCTAGTCAGGTGTGTCCTCCAGTCTGAGCTAGTGTCTCCTGTAGTCAGGTGTGTCCTCCAGTCTGAGCTAGTGTCTCCTGTAGTCAGGTGTGTCCTCCAGTCTGAGCTAGTGTCTCCTGTAGTCAGGTGTGTTCAGCAGTCTGAGCTAGTGTCTCCTGTAGTCAGGTGTGTCCTCCAGTCTGAGCTAGTGTCTCCTGTAGTCAGGTGTGTCCTCCAGTCTGAGCTAGTGTCTCCTGTAGTCAGGTGTGTCCTCCAGTCTGAGCTAGTGTCTCCTGTAGTCAGGTGTGTCCTCCAGTCTGAGCTAGTGTCTCCTGTAGTCAGGTGTGTTCAGCAGTGTCTGATCCAGACTGTAGCAGCTTGCAGTGTTTCTCTCACAGAAATAGACAGCGGTCAAGCTCGCCGTCCATCACTCGTATCTCCATGGTCAAACCAGCCACCGCTAAAACTGGAGACAGACGCCAGCAGAGCAGAGAGAAGTCTCCGTGACCAGAGCAGAGAGAAGTCTCGGTGACCAGAGCAGAGAGAAGTCTCGGTGACCAGAGCAGAGAGAAGTCTCGGTGACCAGAGCAGAGAGAAGTCTCGGTGACCAGAGCAGAGAGAAGTCTCCGTGACCAGAGCAGACGTAGTAACGTCTCTCGCGTAACAATGTCTGATTATCTTAATGAAATGAGCTGTTTTGACCACGGAGATGCAAGAACTATGCACTAGTCCAGAACACAGGACCTTCTTCCTGTATTTACTTTCTTGCTCCCACCCCCAGAAACATCTGACCAATAAGAGGAGTGCACGTTTTTGCCTGTTTTGTAATGACGCATTTTGGTACGCTTGGATTTTTCCAAGTGTGAAACTGAACTGACCGAGGAAAAAATCCCTCCAAGTTTACTACCTGACCAACTGATTCAGACCAGAGCAAACCAACTACAGGTGTGAAAACGCCCTGAATGATGTCTCTCTGAAGCTACGGGGGTGTGTGTGTGTGTGTGTGTGTGTGTGTGTGTGTGTGTATGTGCGTGTCTGTCTGTCTGTCTGTCTATCTGTCTGTAAGTAATTTATGGCTCAATTCAAATCAACAAAAAGAAACTAAATGTTTGAAATAAAACTGTGATCAAACCGACTGACCGTCACTCTTCATCATCATCATCATCATCAGTATCAGTAACCAGAGCAGAACCAACATGGCTGCTGTCTGAAGTCCCGCCCCTCTGTTGGCTCCGCCCCTCAGTTGTCTCCGCCCCCTCTGCTGTCACTCCCTGTGAAGAGGAAACAGAGCCTCTCAGTGGTGAGTGTGTTTGATATGAAAGTCTGGAGCTTTAAATCTCCCTTTCACTTTCTAAAGGACTGGAACATAGTTATAGTAGTGGAGTACAAGTAGAAAGTGGTATGAGAAGAAAAGACTCAAGTAATGTACAAGTACCTTAACATGTGTAGTTAAATACATGGGATGTGTTTATGTGGACTAGAAGAGAGTATTTAACTGTTTCTATATCAGAATGTTCTGGATGGAGAAAACTTTCTAAAAACAAACTTCAGATAAATATGATGCTATATTTTAGTCCAGATGAGATTGAATGTGTGTGTGAGGATGTAAAGCATTTTCTAGTCTCAACGACTACTCAAAGACCTTTATCATAGTACAGGAACCATTCACCATTCACACTCATTCACACACAGGGCCTAATTTACTAACACTAGCACAGTTTGCGCTGCGTCTGTTTATGCGAGTTCGGTAATAGCGCACGCTAAGCTTCCACATTTTGCGTAGTAATTATTAACCCTGACACCCATCAGCCAATCAGTGTCTTTCTCCGCCCACTATACCGTAGACTGCGCTGTAGCGAAGCGGTACTTGTGCTATGATACGGCTGAGTGCAGACTGAGATATTCCCACTGCTGATGCTAGGACTGTTTAAATGATCCTGATATATGTGTAATGTAGCGAGGAGTTTAACAACTGCTGGAATGGGATGTGAACGCTGAGTGGGAGATTCAATGTCATCTTTGATTTCTTCCAGTAACTCTAATATTGCACGGCTGCTCTGTAACGCTAAAGGATGTTGTGTTCACTGACAAAGTGTGATCCTCGTGTTAAACATATGTTCAGCCTCGCCCATGTCTTCGTCTTGCTCAGATTACTGTTGCTATTTCACCAGCGGCATAAAGGTCTACGAGGAAACTCGACTGCGGCTGGTTTAGACCTGCTTTTAAGAGGCGGATAATTTCCCCCGCAGAATA
>NC_041343.1:35446997-35451997 GCF_004354835.1 Perca flavescens | reverse complement strand
TGTACATTGTGTGTCTCTTTGTGGTAGTTTTGGGTCTCTTTTTCTCATCATTTTGGAGTGTTATTATCATCATATGTGTGTCTAAATAGGTCCCAGACTCATTTAAACCACTCCCTGATCTTTTCATAACCCTAACTATTTTAGTTACTAGTTATGTTCAAAATTTCAAACTCTCCACAACGTTATCTATGTGTTTAAAACTGTTGCGCTACATAGACGGTGACGTGCTTAAAACAATCATTCTTTACATCCAAAGCCACCAACCAAAAGTATTGTTGTGTCTGAGGTTTCTGTCTGTTTTAAAGGAAGTTTTTACTCACCACTGTCACACCAACTACTTGCTCTTGGGGGGAATTGTTGGGCCTCTGTGAATTATAGAGAGTGGTCTAGACCTACTCTATCTGTAAAGTGTCCTGAGATAACTCCTGATACTGATCTGATACTATGAATAAAACTGAATTGAATATATCGAGTCTTTGGCATTCAGCTTAGTGTGTCTTTAGGGATGAGAAGGTGTCAGAAGAAACGTTTAAGAGGTGAACTTCAGTTTCAGGGCCATGTGAAACTTGAGGATGTCTTCCATGGAGTCAGTCTCTACCGTCTGCTCCACAACATGACGGACTCCACTCTCTAAGACACCATAATACCTCTTCACCTCCTGCAGCTCACACTGCAGTCGCTTCTCCACCTGTTGGCGCTCCTCTACAGCTCCACTCAGCTTCTTCTCGTACTTTAACTCCACCGATTTGATCTTTTCCTCCATTTTCTCCTCGTAAAGCTGTTTGAGTTCAGCCTCTCTCTGATGCATCATCTCCATCGCCCCTTCGTAGATGTAGTTGGAGTAGAACTGTCCTCCGTTGGCACCAACCATCTCCTCCACCTTCTCCACCAGATCCAGGACCTGTCCCCGATCGTTGGTCCTATCGTTGTTGAGGACGTGGTATCTGTTTCCTGCCTTCTTCAGGATCGTCTGCAGCTCGGGTCCGGCCTCCTGCAGCTGGTGCTCGATGTCCGGGCCGGTTCTCTCGTCCTGGGTGAAGAGGATGATGGTGTACTTCCAGGCGTCTTCTCCAAACATCTCCTCCACCTGCCTGACGGCGTCTTCTTCTTCATTGGTGAACGGTCCCACCTTGATGACCAGCAGGATGGCGTGGGGCCCCGGGGCCGACATGTTGATGCATTTGGAGATCTCTCTCTTCACGGTGTGTTCAGGTAACGACGTGTCAAAGAGTCCGGGAGTGTCCACGATGGTCAGCTGTCGGTCCAACACCTCGCCTGTCTGCTTACTGCACTGCCTGGTTACTGAGGAGAGAAACAGTCAGAGTAGATTCACTGTTAACCCTGCAGCTTCCTGCTGAACCCTGCAGCTTCCTGCTGAACCCTGCTGCTTCCTGCTGAACCCTGCTGCTTCCTGCTGAACCCTGCAGCTTCCTGCTGAACCCTGCAGCTTCCTGCTGAACCCTGCTGCTTCCTGCTGAACCCTGCTGCTTCCTGCTGAACCCTGCAGCTTCCTGCTGAACCCTGCAGCTTCCTGCTGAACCCTGCAGCTTCCTGCTGAACCCTGCAGCTTCCTGCTGAACCCTGCTGCTTCCTGCTGAACCCTGCTGCTTCCTGCTGAACCCTGCAGCTTCCTGCTGAACCCTGCAGCTTCCTGCTGAACCCTGCAGCTTCCTGCTGAACCCTGCTGCTTCCTGCTGAACCCTGCTGCTTCCTGCTGAACCCTGCTGCTTCCTGCTGAACCCTGCTGCTTCCTGCTGAACCCTGCTGCTTCCTGCTGAACCCTGCAGCTTCCTGCTGAACCCTGCTGCTTCCTGCTGAACCCTGCTGCTTCCTGCTGAACCCTGCTGCTTCCTGCTGAACCCTGCAGCTTCCTGCTGAACCTTGCAGCTTCCTGCTGAACCCTGCTGCTTCCTGCTGAACCCTGCTGCTTCCTGCTGAACCCTGCTGCTTCCTGCTGAACCCTGCTGCTTCCTGCTGAACCCTGCTGCTTCCTGCTGAACCCTGCACCTCCCCGCTACATCCAGTCACTGTTCCATTATTAATGTGACTATTATCACCACTGTTCATCACACCCCCAACCGGCCCGTCAGACACCGCCTACCAAGAGCCTGGGTCTGTCCCAGGTTTCTTCAGGTTGCTTGCTCTTGAGGGAATTACTGTAATTGTTTGAATTGTTGGGGCTTTGTAAATTATAGAGTGTGGTCTAGACCTACTCTATCTGTAAAGTGTCTCGAGATAACCTATGTTATGATTTGATACTATAAATAAAATTGAATTGAATTGAATTGAACATTTTGAGGGTTGCTCCAGCTTTAGTAGTTCTAACGTAGGCAGACGTTAAAACTTAAATCTTACACCTGGCCCTCAGCAGCTGTTGGAGCCATTTCATTGTTAACCAGTGTGTAACGCTGGGGGTTGACAAGTTTATTTAGATGTGGCCTAATAGAGCTCAACAGTGTGGATCCGGAAGTAAAGTCCCGTGATTTTCTCCATAAGGATTTAGATAATCAGCCATAATGTCTAAACCATCCCATAATGTCTATGTGGTTGTGTAACTAGGTTTTCTGCTCCTATATAAATTAGAAGTCTTTATGAAATCAACCTTGTTTAAAAGAAAACATGTTTTATCCGTGATCTTTTGGAGAAAAAATACACTACCCACAATCCTAAGTGTAACAGCAATGTCTCTAATTGGTCCAACACGCTGTTACCTTGGAAACGTTTACAATCAATCAGTCAACATTTATTTATATAGCACTTTACAGTAACCAGCAGGTATCCAAAGTGCTTCCCATCAGAAATACAGTAGCCATGAAACCATGAAGGGCTAGACCTTCTACAACTGAAGTCTCTGATAGTTTCTGTAATCAGTCTTGGACCTTTGCATTTTTTGCCATTTTCAAAATGTGTTGTTACGCCAAATCAAACATTTCATATTAACTATTCATCTGGTAGCTGGTTGGCTTGTTTACAGACTTAAAACTCTCTATATAAAATAATTTGGGGCGGTCACTGTTGAGCTATTGGAACAGCAGGGTCACAGTTTGTTTGACTGTGGTAATTGGTAATGTGTAGAGAAATATTTAATTATATAAAAAAATATTATTTAGTTTGATTAATTTTGTTATTATTTTAAATAAATGGATTAACATGTCCAACTTAAAGATTTAACTTTTTTTTATTATGAAGCATCTCCACTGGAGCAACGCGTTGATTACCAAGAGAAAGAACAAATGTGCACCAACAGTGTGTGTGTGTCTGTGTGTGTGTGTGTGTGTGTGTGTGTGTGTGTGTGTGTGTGTGTGTGTGTGTGTGTGTGTGTGTGTGTGTGTGTGTGTGTGTGTGTGTGTGTGTGTGTGTGTGTGTTTGTGTGTGTGTGTGTGTGTGTGTGTGTGTGTGTGTGTGTGTGTGTGTGTGTGTTACCTGAGGACTGACTGACAGCTGCACTGAAGGCGTCTCTTCCCAGTATGGTGTTTCCACTGGAGCTCTTTCCTGATCCAGTTTTCCCAACGAGAACCAGCCTCAGGTCTGAAAACAGGATGTAAAGCTCCACTGATATCACATATACACACATATAACTTCCTGATCCGCAAATTAAAAAGTCATTCACTTCATTCAGTATTCAGTTAAATAATATCATGACATTAGTTCATGTGTATTAGAATGTAAGATGATTGAGCTAATATCGTATTGGCCCTAATATAACATTATTATAAAACTATATTTGACTTGTATTATATGCAAAGGCCATCATCAGATATACAACTGGATAACTTTATCTGTGTGTGTGAAGGGAGCTTCATTTCATAAGATCAACTTTACTGATCACACCGGGGACATTTACATAAACTTTGTATTAAAACAAAATCAGGAGTCGAGTGGTCTCAGGGGACACAGAATCAAATCAAACCAATGTCTCCTGAAATATTAAAGTGAAGAACATACATGGAGATTGTGTCCTGAAATATTAAAGTGAAGAACATACATGGAGATTGTGTCCTGAAATATTAAAGTGAAGAACATACATGGAGGTTCATCCTTGCTGTCTTTTCTTCGTCTCCCTGGAACTGTTCAGAAACAGAGGAAACATATATTTACATTACGGTTAAACACTTATTATATATATATATATATATATATATATATATATAACATAATAATATAATGTTTTGTCCTTTACCCAGGAAACGTGTGTTCTGTCTTAGGGAGAGTTTTAACCCAAACCACCATCTTTATCCTAAACTTAACTAGTGCTTTTGGTTCCTAATCTTAACTGTCATCACCGTATCCCGTCTACCGTATCACCGTATACTAGATCTATTTGGGGGGTGGAGGGGCCGCTCACACTTGCCACTTGAACTACATTATGTTATTTGTTATGATTAAATATCCGTAAATATAATCATTGGTGTAGTCTAATGTATTTTACCGGGTATACCGTAGTATAAATATATGGATCAGACTGGACATATTATAGTGGGGAGTCTGGGTGTCCTCCCCCAGGTAAACTTTTAGCGTTTACAGACTTCATTTCCTGTATTCAGATACACTTTTATGCACCAACTTATGCTGAAAATACCTTTATTTATCCTATGAGAAGAAAAACACAGATGACAATTCAAAATATATCAAAACGGTAATGTAAAGTATTGTAGCGTGTTATTGGGCATTAAGTGGGTATATGGAAATCCAGGAGATTTCCTAGTGAGTATACCGTGTATACCTGGGTATCACGGAGAATACACCTCCCAATATAATATCATAATATTTTTGACACCCACTTTTTTTGCACAAAAGTGAAACTAACTTCAAACCAAACAACTGGTGGGTTAAACTGTGAAACCTGTAGTTTGAACTTTCAGCCGCTGTTATTAAAGAAGAATCAGCTCAACAACATTATCTATATATTATAATGGATGCCTATTAATAATAGTAAGACGCATAATAATAGTGTGACGTATTTAATCCAAAATCAAACAACTCTTCACAGTAAATATAAA
>NC_041343.1:35429497-35441997 GCF_004354835.1 Perca flavescens | reverse complement strand
CACACACGCACACACACACGCACACACACACACACACACACACACACACACACACACACACACACACACACACACACACACACACACACACACACACACACACACGCACACACACACACAGACTGCGTGCGCACACACACACACACAGACACCGTCGCACACACACACACACGCCTTACGCCTTGCGCACGCGCAAACACCTGTAACCTATAACAACAATCATCCAGTCCTGGATTCTTTGGCCCTCTTCTCATGTCCTATGTCCTCCTCTTGACCTCTCTGTGTTCTCTGTTGACAAACTTAATCTTGAGATGCATGTTTTACTGACTTCCTCTGTATGCTTCCTCCTGTCATTTCTGTAAACGCTATGGACTCCCTACAGCCTCTCCTAGATTCTCTCCAAGACATGAAAGGTTCCTGTGTGTGTGTGTGTGTGTGTGTGTGTGTGTGTGTGTCTGTGTGTCTGTGTGTGTGTGTGTGTGTGTGTGTGTGTGTGTGTGTGTGTGTGTGTGTCTGTGTCTGTGTGTGTGTCTGTGTCTGTGTGTGTGTGTGTGTGTGTGTGTGTGTGTGTGTGTGTGTGTGTGTGTGTGTGTGTGTGTCTGTGTGTGTGTGTCTGTGTCTGTGTCTGTGTGTGTGTGTGTGTGTGTGTGTGTGTGTGTGTGTGTGTGTGTCTGTGTCTGTGTCTGTGTCTGTGTGTGTGTGTGTGTGTGTGTGTGTGTGTGTGTGTGTGTGTGTCTGTGTCTGTGTCTGTGTGTGTGTGTGTGTGTGTGTGTGTGTGTGTGTGTGTGTGTGTGTGTGTGTGTGTGTGTGTCTGTGTGTGTGTGTGTGTGTGTGTGTGTGTGTGTGTGTGTGTGTGTGTGTCTGTGTCTGTGTCTGTGTGTGTGTGTGTGTGTGTGTGTGTGTGTGTCTGTGTGTGTGTGTGTGTGTGTGTGTGTGTGTGTGTGTGTGTGTGTGTGTGTGTGTGTGTGTGTGTGTGTGTGTGTGTGTGTGTGTCTGTGTGTGTCTGTGTCTGTGTGTGTGTGTGTGTGTGTGTGTGTGTGTCTGTGTCTGTGTCTGTGTGTGTGTGTGTGTGTGTGTGTGTGTGTGTGTGTGTGTGTGTCTGTGTCTGTGTGTGTGTCTGTGTCTGTGTGTGTGTGTGTGTGTGTGTGTGTGTCTGTGTGTGTGTGTGTGTGTGTGTGTCTGAGACAGCATGTAATAACTTTAAAAGACCCGTGAAATCCTCCTAGGCTGTGAGTCCGAGCTGCAGGAGAATGTGCATGTAGTATGTGATGAAAAGTTGTCAAAAGATTTTTGTTATAGTTCTAGAGGAACAACATCTTGTAGGTGGCAGTCAAAAAAGGTGTTGCGTATCTTGTGAAGATTTACTCTGATTAACACTCCCCATGGTCCACAGAGGCTGAATGCAAAACATGGAACAGACCAGCTGGTGCTCTTTCCTAACATTTTGAGGAGGCGCTAGGAGGTGCTTTTGTTGAAAAATCACGAAAAATCCAACTAATATTTTTCTAACTACTCTTCTCTCAACCTGCAACATGCGTCTGTTGGCACACAGGTCCGACTTGCATAATCTCTGCATCGGACCCCGTCATAACTGTTTGCAGTTATAGTTCTCTTTGATCCATCTAAGTCCAGAAGTCTGGTATCATAAATTTATTAACTCTGTTTTGACAAATAAATCAGTTATGTTGTAAAAATAGTTACAGTATCAGTTAAGAACCATTTCCAAACTCAAGCCATTAGAGTCCTTCCATGATCCATCACATTAGTGCTGTTTTGTACAGCACTAAGGTCTGCTGAAGCTGTGTTTCTAGAAATAAACCTTACTTACTTATTCTTTCTGTTGTCTTCAGCAGGTTTTATGTCATTCAAACATGGATCCAGATCCAAGGCCTGGTCCAGGTCTATGTCCAGGTCCAGGTCTCACCATCGTCCTTCTGGGAAACACCGGAGTCGGTAAAAGTGCTTCAGGAAACACCATCCTGGGACGAGAGGCGTTTCTGTCAAAGCGATCCTTCAAATCGGTGACAACAGAGATCTCTGAACAAACTGACACTGTGTTTGGGAAACAGATCTCAGTGGTCGACACCCCGGGAATATTAGGGTCAGGGTCTGAGCAGAAGATTGATGCCTGGTGTAGAGAGTTCCTGAAGTCCTCCAGACCTCGTCTGTTCCTGGTGGTGGTTAAAATAGATCGATTCACCATCGAGCAGAAGAACGCTGTGGATGCAGCTCTCAGAGTCATCGGAGATCAAGAGTTCAACAACTGTTACCTGCTCTTCACAGGAGGAGATGACCTCAACAACATGTCACTGGATGACTTCATCAACGATGACCCAGAAGGTCCACTTCGACCGGTCGTTGAAAGGTTTGCAGGGAGATATCATGTGTTCAACAATGACAACGGAGGACAGGAACAGGTCAGAGAGCTGCTGGAGAAGTCAGGCAACCTAATAAACGGTGAGTAATACCCTCAAACACCAGATTTAATGACATGGATTCATTCTACCTGTCCAGTGAATCAAGTACAGAGTGGAGTTGTCCAACAGACACAAAACAAACTGCTGAGTAAATTTACTCAGATAGCATCAGGAGGCTCCGGCCATCCGCTGCATTGTGCGGTGGCGTGCTTTGTGTAAATGAAGCATTCAGTTGTTGACTTTGACTCATTGAGTAGCTGGCTCTCTGCCTAGTAACGTTACTAATCACTGCTCGTTTGGTCCGTTACTGAAAAACCTCTCCCCCACAACTTCCTGGAAGTTACGTTACCATGGCATTGGCACACATAAAAAAGGCTGCAACTCTGACCATTCTGCTACGTTGATTTGAGTGGAAATGGCCTTTCTATCTATCTTACATCTACTCTACATTATAGGGATGCACTGAAAGAAAATTCATTCATTCAAAACACCAAATGTGAGTTTTCACATTTTTTTCCATTTAATTTTGTCAATTTTTCCACAATTGCATGAATTAAATAGTCAAAATGTATTCGGCCTTTTCACTTATTTACTTATTATTTCACCTATAATTTCAGTTGCCAAACATTTGGTTCATCCCTGCTACTTATGCTTCAAAGCCCGGCACACTTCCTATGGGGCCTGACTGTGCTTTGTTGTTGCAGGAAACAGTCAGCTGTTCCCCAAACTCCCGGGCAGTTCAGATCTTTTGTTTGGTGTTTTAAAACTTCCTTATGGAAGAGATAGAGGCAGTGATGTTTCCTGTACGGGACTCTCACACCGTCTCAAAACACCCCCACAAGTCTGATCTCTGTAACATGATGGCAGCAGGAGTTGAGTTGGTCTCAACTTTTCGGTTGCGTTTTTTTACTGCCAAACTGTGGTCCCCATCGCCCCAGCCTAAAGGCACTACCCCCACTCTAAATGAATGGAACGATCTACGTTTTCGCTGGAGCACCTAATGCTGTAACAGCCTTAGGCATCAATCACTGTAGACACATCCTTTGCACATAAATACTTAAAGGGATATTTCACCATTGGAAAGACGAATATATCTTTAAATTGGGTCACTTATGTAGTAGAAATTGGTGCCTTCTAGGCCGAGAAAAGACAGAAAATGTGTTTTTTGCTCATATGGAGGAAAGACACCAAATCCCAGAATGCACTTGCTTTCGCTGCTTTAGAGTCCACTCCCGAGCCACACCTACCGTTTACAGACAGACAGACAGACAGACAGACAGACAGACATCTCAACCCAAGTGTGTTTTATTGTCATTTCAACCATATACACGAAAAAATGTTTCACCGTGGCTCAAGTGGTTTTACACATTTGAAATATATAAAAACAACATTATATAAAAAGACATACGAAACAGGCTACAGTTGCACACACATTATAGGCTCCGTAAAGTTCAGCTAACACGTATTAGCATTAGGGCTTGCTGTAAACACCGAGTATAAACACAGCGTAATGATCGGCATCTAACGCTCACAAACTCTACCAGCAGTTAGCTGGATCCAAGCACCAGTCCGTGTTAACACAGCCTCCACTAGTCTTACCTGGCGCCAGAGCAGCCGGCCTGGTAGCTGGATAGTCCGGTACGCTGTAGTTCAGCCATGTTTCCACATCAACAAAAACACAGCAGTCTCTGAACTCACGTTGTCTAATGAGCAGGATTAGATGAGCAGGATTGATGAAAACGGGTGGCCAGCTAGCGTTAGCTTTCCACCTAGCTGCTTTCCACTCCTGCACACAGCTGTCGAGGTCCCTTTCCCCGGCTAGCGGCATTGGGCGACACCGCAGGTGAAGCTTGCGTAGTGTGTCGAGTACTCCATCTGTAATAAAGTGTCCTGCATATTCTCTGATTTGTTCCAATGTATCCCGGTGGTACACATGTGCGGTAGTTTGAATGCACATAATTGTTGTAAAAGTTTTCTGATGAAAAAACGGAGCCAGTTTAGCGAAAGCTCGGCTAGCATCGGCTAGTGACAGTCCCCCCAAGTAAGAGTTGTAAGAGACACGAGAGAGAAGCGCATGAACAAGCATGTTGCTACCGGTTGCTACGACAACACAAACAAACTGTTGCTGGTGCGCATGTCCATCGTGATGTCATGGGCCAGTCAACGCGAAGATCTGAGCTCCACGTTATGCACTTTTGAGCACTCTCATTGGAATGAGCGGGGCTTCCCGGCGAACACTGTATCCAGTTCTCTTCATAGATCCATGAAGCACGGCCATTAAAAATTACTAGCGGGTTTCTACTGATACAAAGCTTAATGCTAAATTATCCCTTTAACAATACTCCTCCTTCAGAAAGTCCAAATCATGAAATCACTTTCTGTTTCGCCTCTTTTCCACCACTTTTATAACTCAATAGACTCTTATTTATTTATTCATCTGAAAAGTTTCATGACAATCAGTCAGAATGAATGAAAGGAATGAATAAAAAGAGTTTTCTTGATGTCTCTCTGTGATGTTTTTCCTTTAGTTGATCGTCCCAGGAAGGAAAGGAGGATCGTTCTTCTCAGTCGTCCTGGAGCAGGAAAGAGTTCATCAGGAAACACCATCCTGGGATCAGAACGGTTTAAATCAAGGGCTGATTTTAATTCAGTCAGTGCTGAGACCATCTCTGAGTCAGCAGTGGTGGAGGGTCGTCAGGTTACAGTGGTCGATACTCCAGGAATCACTGATGAAGTTCTGTCTCCTAAACAGCTGTTTTATGAGATCATGAAGTCAGTAGTAGAGGCCAGTCCAGGACCACATGCCTTTGTTATTGTGGTCAGAATCGGTAGAATCACTGGAGCAGACATCAGCCTGTTTGAGATGCTGCAAAAACTTTTTGGCAAAGATGCTCCAAAGTATACGACAGTCCTTTTCACTCATGGAGACGAGCTTAAAGGAGAATCCATTGAAGGTTTGATCAATGCTCATAAACGTGTCTCTGAGCTGGTCTCCATGTGTGGTGGTAGATTCTGTGTGTTTGACAACACCAAGAGAGGAAACAGGGTGCAGGTTAGAGACCTTCTGGATAAAATAGATCAGATGGTTACAGATAATGGTGAGCACTACACGTCTCAGATGTTCAGAGACATTCAGACCTTCCCAATGAACATTTATCTGTGGTGGGATGAAGTCTGTGAATGGTTCAGACAATTTCTCAAGACAATGGAAAACCCTGAGCATGTAAGGCTACTGGAAACGGTAATTTAATTTGGAGATGGTGGTGATGGAGAGTCGGAGGATTCAGCAGCATAGTGGGAGTAGTTTCACTGTCACACTGTCAACCCTGTAAATTCAACTATCCCTTATGTTGTCCTCGGGTCAAATTTGACCTGTTTTCACAGTTAACCAAATTGCCCAAAGCAACATGGACGCATGGATGTACATTGTATGGAAGCCATACAATTTAACCTGTAAATAATGTTGTGTGGGTTAATTACCTGCTTTGCTTGCCCTACACCGAACAAACAGTGGGCCTCAGATCACCCATGAGAGAAAATCTGGATATTGATCAAAACAGTTTTTCACACTTGTCTTCCTGGCATAATGTTGCCTATTCTTTTTTTTTTAAATAAAATAAAATGAAAAATACAATGCTTTGGATGTTGTTTACTTCATTAATGTGTTCACTGTGTTCATGGACTGAGGATGGGAGGAGGAATAAGCACAATCTTAACCAGTGGATTCCGTATTCGGCCAAACCCCAAAAATCTGGATTCAGTGCATCTCGTGTTTTTGGACCAGTCCAGTTTATTGTTGAGGTGAACACCCACATATTTGTATGTCTCCACCATCTTGATGTCTCCACCCTGGATGTTCTCCGGTGTAGTACCAGGCGGCCTCCTGCAAAAGTCAACTACCGTCTCCTTTGCCTTGGCGTTGATGTGAAGACAAAAATCATCTCTCAAGTCAGACAGTTTCCAGCTGATTCCAGCAGCCTTCAGGCTGAACAGGAAGTGGCCGAAACACTGTGGTCTGACTCTGATTTAATAAAATGTTATCAGACCCATATATCAGCTCCTACACAGTCTCCAGCTGATTTATTATGACAGAGTAGCTGTCAGAATGATGATTTTAATTTTATTACACAACAGACTGTAGATGATCTGGTGCTGATTTTAATTACCAACAGACTGTAGATGATCTGGTGCTGATTTTAATTACCAACAGACTGTAGATGATCTGGTGCTGATTTTAATTAACAACAGACTGTAGATGAGTTGCTGTGTTGTGTTGTTGAAGTTGTACCTCCAACGTGTCCTTTCCTTTCCTTTCCTTATGTCCTAACAGTAAAATATTTAAAGTGTAATGTTATTCTATGTTGCTTAGTTTGGCATTAACCCCTAACCCTGGTATATGTTTCTTCAGGTGAAGGATCTGAATATTTCTGACCTGAGTAACTGTAAGGCAGAGTTTCCTCCAGCAGGTGGAGCAGCTGTTGCATGCTGGGATATCTCCAGTGTGTCCTTCTGGAGCCTGAAACCCCTTCAAGGTAAGTTCCTCTCTCTCAGTTTCAAAATATATTTAAAGTACTGAAAGCAAAAGTACTCGTGCCTCATTTCAGCATCATTTATTTATGAATAAATTATAAATATTGATGCATTGCTGTGTTCCTTAATGTTGCAGCCTGTAAATGTAACTCAGTCTATAATAGTTTATGTGCATTTAGTTTTAAAGTGCCCATATTATGAAAAAAACACTTTTTCTGGGATTTGGGGTGTTATTTTGTGTCTCTGGTGCTTCATACAAACTTTGAAAAAAATCCATCCATGGTGTTCTGAGTGAGATCCGGTTTCTGAATGTGTCCTGCCTTCAGTCTCCGGGTGAGCTGGTCAAAATCGGCACGGCTTGTGACGTCACAAGCCGAAACGAGCTGGCTAATCGCAACTGCTAGCTCGTTGTCAACAGCAAAGCACCGCTACAACACACACTAGTTCACCATAATCTCCAGAAGAACTACTTCAATGTGCTCCCTGGTTTAGAAGAAGTCTCCCAGCTGATCCTGCCTTGGAACTGACTGAAGTTGGAGAAACAGCCTTTCTTTTACTGTCTATGGAGCTAGCTGACAGGATCTACATCTGAGCTACTGAGCATGTGCGAGTGCAATTAAAGATAGTACAGAAGAAGAAGAAGAAAAGAGGTCTCACTCTGTAGCTAAAACAGAGACCTGAACACAAGGTGAAAAGAGGAGCTGCAGCACTGTCCAGTACAACAAAAAGATGGTGTTTTTTTTTAATTAAACCATGTAAACCTATTCTGGTACAACCTTAAAATATAGTTATGAACCTGAAAATGAGCATAATATGGGCGCTTTAATAATCTGAGTCTGCAGTAACTGAGCTGAGTTGGTGGAAGAGCTGGTGCACGTGTTTGGCAAAATGTTTATGAACATGTTTTTATTATTACTATTATAGCTATTATTATCACCATATCTGTGTCTACAAGTTGGGAAAGCGAGAGCAGTTCATCAGGTTCATGTTTACATTACAAGTTAGTTTAAAGGACTTGAAAAGCTACCTCTCCTTATGACCTGTCTCTCTTAGTTACGCTGTTATAGTTCTAGACTGCCGGGGGACTTCCTTCCTTCCTCTGACACACTGAGCTGCTCTCTCCTCTCCCTTTCTATTACTATTACTATTACTATTTGTGTGCATCCCGTCCCAGAAATGCTTGTTACTAATCCTAGCTTCTGGGGAGTTTACCAAGATCCTGGTTCCAGCTGTCGCCATGGTCCTGCTGCACTCCCTGCTGAGCTCAGCGGTGCCCTGCAATGTCATGCTGCTTCCTGCTGAACCCTGCAGCTTCCTGCTGAACCCTGCTGCTTCCTGCTGAACCCTGCTGCTTCCTGCTGAACCCTGCAGCTTTCCTGCTGAACCCTGCAGCTTTCCTGCTGAACCCTGCTGCTTCCTGCTGAACCCTGCTGCTTCCTGCTGAACCCTGCAGCTTCCTGCTGAACCCTGCTGCTTCCTGCTGAACCCTGCTGCTTCCTGCTGAACCCTGCTGCTTCCTGCTGAACCCTGCAGCTTTCCTGCTGAACCCTGCTGCTTCCTGCTGAACCCTGCAGCTTCCTGCTGAACCCTGCTGCTTCCTGCTGAACCCTGCTGCTTCCTGCTGAACCCTGCAGCTTCCTGCTGAACCCTGCTGCTTCCTGCTGAACCCTGCAGCTCCCCGCTACATCCAGTCACTGTCCCATTATTAATGTGACTATTATCACCACTGTTCATCACACCCCCAACCGGCCCCGTCAGACACCGCCTACCAAGAGCCTGGGTCTGTCCCAGGTTTCTTCCCAAGAGGGAGTTTTTCTTCGCCACTGTCGCACTGCTTGCTCTTGAGGGAATTACTGTAATTGTTGGAATTGTTGGGGCTTTGTAAATTATAGAGTGTGGTCTAGACCTACTCTATCTGTAAAGTGTCTCGAGATAACCTATGTTATGATTTGATACTATAAAGAAAATTGAAATTGAAATTGAAAATGAAAAGAGTGATACTCAGAGCCCTACGACGTTGTCCACGACATCACACGGCACCTCCGATTAATATTTAGATAATTTAATGAAAGTTTTATCGATCTTCTTACCGTTTTTTCCTGCGAAAAGCAGGAAAAGTAGCTAGCCATCATGGGGGTGTCTTTGGTGTCTTTGTAGCCTTTACAGAAGGTTTTCTATCCAGCCTGGAACTTGTGCCTCTTTTCGGAGTTGTTCAGCAATAAAACCAAACGCTTACATCCAAGATTTATCCACTCGATGTCCATAATTTATCAATTTTCCGTCATTTCTGCTGCTAGCTCTGTGCTACCGGCTGCAACAGTCTAGTATAAATCTCCCATATGCTTTGCGAGTGTGTTGACGTTTTTCAACCCATGGGAATGCAGGTCCATCATACAAAGTGGAAAGGAGAGTTCACTGACTGCAGGAAATCCGAAATCCGAGTGAGAACAAAGAGTAAAGTGAAAAAGAGAGATAACTACGGTCTATGACAATACTACAGAGAAGAATGGCGTCACTGTTTAGATATTTGGGATACATTTGGGCCTTTTTTTGAAGAAATGTAAATAGTTTGTCATTTATATGAGTTATAATGTTCATTATGTTTATTTTTGCACTGGATGACTCCAAATATATAAGAGAACTGTTTTTTCTGTTAATCTTTTACAAGCTTTTTTAGAAAATAAAACCAGACGGACAAGTAATTGTAAAGATGGTCTCAGGTTCCTCAGCGTTAAGATAACCATTTCTGGGTTTTATTCATCAATATCAGATCATATATACTGTAAAATAACCTGAGCTTCCCTCGACTTCCTCCAATCACAGCACCCACCCTGTGAGACATTTTTAAAGTAGTATACTAAAAAGTTTTCACTGTCTCTCACAATTTCATCACAACAGAGAATACAGAATACATTGCAACTTACAGAAGTATCCCTCTTAACCCCCCTCTGACCTCATGACCATATTCTACTGTCCAACAGGCCAACAGGGCTCCTGTCATGTCTCTTAAAGAATTTTAAAACCCGAGACCAATCCCCCTTTAAATGGGTGATAACTTCCTCTGTTTACCTGTAGGTATTACCAGTACTTACAGTAGTACAAGATGAGGAGTTTATTTGGGATATTTCAGCTGCAAAATCAATTTATCTTGAATATGAAACAGACTCTAACCTGCTGCATTATAAAAGTATTAATGTTTACAATAATGTACTTTTATATTTAATAAGAACACATAAAGTTAGACTGTGCAGACTCTGGAGTCAGAGAGTTTGGAGACATTTCATTCAGATATCTGAAGAGACAGAGGAACTCTGGACAGTTTCTCTCCCGCCAAAATAAAAGCCTAACTTTGGAGGGCTATTCAACCCCCGTCCCAACCCCTAGCGTGACACAGTTAGTCCCAACGCCAGTGTTTTCTCTCGGTTTGTGGAAGACGTAAGTGCACGTATTTGGTGTACTTCCTCAAGAAAATGTGACTTTTTTTCAATATTTGTTCATCATTTTGGATCGTTATTATCTCCATATGTGTGTCTCAAATGTTGAAGAAACTACAGCAGATAAAACATAACACTCCACCTCTAGCGTGCCCAGTAGACTAGGAGGCCGAGTCCTTGGCAGTGGTCTGGGTCATGCTATCCTGTTGATGAAGAAGAAATAATCTTTAAAAAATCAAATAAAAGCTCAAAGACGAGACAAGATGCTCACATTAACATCCAGTTAACATCCATTAGCTTTATAATGTTAGCCTGGTGGGACCGTCCTGATCTGGCGAGCTCCAGTTTTCTCCTTCCAGATCAGTCTGGCATCTTGAGATAGAGATGCCATCAGCGTTGGTTTTGAGGCGGGTTTAGGACCGACCAATCAGCGTTGAGTTTTGAGGCGGGTTTAAGTGTGACCCACTGAGAAGCAACTGTTCAGTCTAAACAACGTGGAAGCTTCCACAGATCGCAGCAAGTTAGATCTGAATTAGAAAGTATTCCTTCACTGAAAGAAGAGCAAAAAACGGTACTGGAGGCTTTTCTCGGAGGAAAAAGATGTTTTTGCTCTTCTCCCGACTGGTTTCGGCAAGAGTTTGATCTGATTGGTTGATTTGGCCCATCTATCACCAACTATAGGTGGTGATAGACAGATGGTTTATCCAATCAGCTAACCAGGATTTCCGCCCCTTCCCAAAAGTTCTCCAACAGAAAGTTCCCAGATGGATATGGCGAGCAAATGGGAAGCGATCCATCTGGTGGAGTCAGGTAATTATAACGTAGGACAACCCCTGAATGGGTTCATCAGCTCTTCTAGGGCCCATTTATCCCCCCTTAAAACTTCCACTTGTTTTTGAGTGCCCTCGACAGTAAAGTCCCCTCGACGAGGGAAGTGGGGGTGAAGATCTTTCCCTATGAAATGGGACACTACTATATGCAAATTACCGTAGCAAACGTAGCGAATGTGCTCATCTACGTCATGCGCAGCTTTGATGTTTCTACCGGTAGTAGCCTGTACCAAAGCTGTACTATTTTCGTTCAGGAAAAAGCCGGTTCCAGCGGTTGTTTGGGCTGTGTTGGTTTATTTATGTCTGATTAGTCAACAGAGAAGACATGCAAAACAGAAGACGCATTCACTGTATTCTTTCCCTTGTGGACTTGTTTCATTTTGACACTATGTTCAACTCAGCTGTTGATGATAAGCTAGCAGCTAGCCCAAATACAACTACCTGTTGTTTGTGTCAAAATAAAATAAGACAACCTACACATTCAGATCTTAGTTAAATCCAGCCTATGGTTAAATCATTTTACTGCTCCACAGTCCCTTAAACATAAGACACCAGTTGCAGCTTTTAGTGAATTGCAAATTAACAAGACGGATTTTTGAATGGTCAATACGATCTGATTAGTGTGTTTACATGTACATCCCAGTTACTCTGAATGAAACCGGGATAGCCTACTGTTGAATGCATGATCCGGTTTGTAACAGAGCAGCAGTCATTAGAATAGACGATAACTTTCCCATTAGCGTTCCTGTAAACTTTACCATTAACTTTCCCGTTAGCTTCCCCGTTAGCTGGCTTCGTGAGATATTTTCTAACATTAGAGTCCAAAACTCAACAGTCCTTTGGATGTGCATCAAACTAACACATTCCAACATATTTTGAAATTTTAAAATGCTTATTTGCGAATACTTACAATTAAATTGTTCCTTGCCAGCGGTGTCCGCCATCTTTGTTGACATATTTGGTCAGCTCGCTGAGTTCGGAAGGTGTCCTGGGTAATTTCATCTCCCACTTCATTTTAAGCCTGCATCGGACCTCACTATGTTTTGAGGGTTGATTTTAAGGTGAAAATAGCACTTCCTCTTGCTTCCTAAACTATTGGGACACACTACCCCTACACGAGAACGCGCAAAAACGAGGGTTAGGGCAAAAATCTAGGGGAAGGGAAGGTATTGGGACAGGCTCCTCGTTTCACTGATATGGACTAAGATCAATTCTGGATTTTATGAATGGATCTCAGATCATTCAAACAAAAATCCATTATATCAGAAAATGGATTAGATGTTTGTAAA
>NC_041343.1:35416997-35419497 GCF_004354835.1 Perca flavescens | reverse complement strand
TTACAGATGGTCTCAGTAGTGCCTTCTCTAAAACCACAGACTGATTCAAACCGTTCTGATCCCAGGATGGTGTTTCCTGATGAACTCTTTCCATGTCCAGGTAGACCGAGCAGCACCATCCTCATTTCCTCCCGCAAATCATCAGCTGGATCTGAAACACAAAAAGAAATAGAATTTTAAAAGTTTGTCTCACCACCATCTGGACAATCAACTTGCATATGTTTTACTTCATTCAGGCTGTAACAGTATGGAATTTTTCTTCCATCTTTCTTATCACCGCGGTATGGCAATTAACCACAACCCCCTGTTACTATAGTAGCGTAAGTTAGAGCGAGAATGGCAGGGTGCCTTACGTGAGTGATGGCAGGACTCGTGTGGTCACGCAAGGATTACGAGCGGTAATGGAGAGTAGCGTATGAGTGCCGCTGTGAGGAAACGCAAAAGGAATCAAAGCTGCAAGCAGCGATGAACGGGCCCTCACTCCTCTGCGCGTCGGGGTTACTGGCGGACGCCGCTCCTTGTGACCGTGCATTTGCGCGGCACTCAGATATCGTAAATTGTCACCAATGAAAAGGGAACTCCCTGCCGAGTTCAGTGATACCTCACACAAGACTCTACGTCATACAGTTCATTAGCTGTGGAAAGGGGGTGTGGCCGAAGCTTATTGTCTTATTTATGTATTTATGTATGTATATATATATATAGTGTATTTACATATATATATAGTGTATTACAGGGCCGGGGAAAAACCTTATCAATAAAAAGGAACTCTGTGCTGAGTTCAATGATACCTCACACAAGGGTCTACGTCAAACGGGTCATACGTTATTAAAAGGGGCGTAGCTATAGCATAGGGGGCGGGTCAAACCATCACCAATCGAAAAGAAACTCTGCTGAGTTCAATGATACCTCACACAAGACTCTACCTTAAACGGTTCAAATGTTATGGAAGCCTATAGATGACCTCAGGCCGTGTCCCTTGTCAAACGTAAGAAATTTCGAGCAGATATGACAACTCAAGTTACAGCAATTTTTTTGTTCATCGTTAAACACTCAAAATGGCCACGCCCGCACCATCTGACAAAAAGTTTTTTAACAGCGTTTCATCTTTAACATCTTAAGATGGCGCAGACCAAATTTGAAGTCCATCGGATGAAATCTCTAGGAGGAGTTCGTTAAAGTACGATATGTAGCAAAACATTTTGAGCTTTCAATTCAAAATGGCGGACTTCCTGTTGGGTTTAGGGTATGGCTGCAATTCTGTTCTTTGTACATCTTGACATGTTATGTATGTCTACCAAGTTTCATGAGTCTACATTAAACGTACTGCAGGGGCTCAATTTTGTTTTATTTTGTAGGGGGCGCTAGCGAGCCATTTTTGAGCGCCTATTCCCAAAACCCTTAAAATACGTACATTTTAACCAGAATTGATGCAACCGCCAATTGATGGTGAGTTAAGCCCCTCAAAAAGGCGATTAATTTGCCGGAAGAATAATAATTTCTTCAGTTTCAATTGGGCCTTCACCGCTGTCGCTGCTCGGGATCATTACTCACCGTTTCTGAGGTGGCCTGACTTCTCCAGCAGCTTTCTGACTTGTTCCTGACTTCCATTTTTGTTGTTGAACAAATGATGTCTCCCTTCAAACCTGTCAACAACTTGTTTAAGACGACTTCCTGGATCTTCATTGATGAACTCATCCAATGACTCGTCATCGAGGTCATCTCCTCCTGTGAAGAGCAGGTAGCAGTCGTCATCTCCGATGACTCTGAGAGCAGCTTCCACAGCTCTCTCGTGATGGTCAGTGAATCGATCTGGTTTAACCACCACCAGGAACAAACGAGGTCTGGAGGACTGCCGGAGCTCCTCACACAGGGTCTTAATCTCCCTCGTAGACCCAATTATTGCTGGTGTGTCGATCACTGAGATCTGTTTTTCAAAAACAGTTCCAGTTTGTTTAGAGATCTGTACTGTCACTGAATTGAAGGATCGTTTTGACACAAAATATGTTTGTCCCAGAATGGTGTTTCCTGAAGCAGATTTACCAACTCCAGTGTGTCCCAGAAGGACGATGGTGAGATCTGGATCCATGTTTGATCAACACAAAACCTGCTGGAGAAAACAGAAAGAAGTTAGTAGTCTTTGAGTTAAGATCTGAGATCTTTAACCACAGTGACTTCACAGTGACATCCTAAAAAGAAGTCTGACAGGTCAGGTGGTGGTTGGAAGCAAACAAACCAGCTATACTAATTATAATAATAATCAGATAGGAGAAAATAATAATCAGCCTCAGCCTGTCCCAAAAAATGAGACAGATCATTATTAACACACTAACACTAGCACTACTAAACGTCAGGTCTTTGGCAGGAAAATAATTTTTAATCAATGATTTTATTATTAAGCACAATCTTGATTTTATGTTTTTAACTGAAACCTGGTTAGACCTTAATAACAGTGCTGCTGTTCTTATAGAGTCAGCCCCCCCCTAACTTCAGTTTTATG
>NC_041343.1:35396997-35411997 GCF_004354835.1 Perca flavescens | reverse complement strand
TTACACCACAAAGAGGCCCCCTCCCTTACACCAGATATGTGTGTATGTGAGAACTGAAGAAATCTGCCAGACAGAAGGATGATGACACCCCATGACGAGAGAGGGATAATAAAATGATAGGGACAGTTAGACTTGCGGGTCATAATTTGACATAGACTTTGCTGACCTTGAGCTCTGTACATTTGTGTCTGAAGTTCGGGATACTTAGAGGAATTTTATGGATCCACATACTGTTGAACGAGGGTTCAGTTGAAAACCCAAAAAACTGCTAAAAAGTTATATTACTGCTATAAAAGTATTGGTATGCATTGTACTATAAATGGATCATGGTTTTGACTGTGTGCTTTCAAATGAAAGAGAGTAAGAGACTGCTGCAGAAGAAGAGGAAGTTCATGCGATGGTCACTGATCATGTAGCCTGTGTAACGAGAGAGAGATGGAACATGTTCATATGTGAAGCTTTCTGTTCCTGCCTTCTGTCTTTTGTCTACGTGCCTTTTGGCTCGTATCTGGGTTAGCTTATGTTAGCCTGCATGGGCATAAAGATTGGTGAAACAAACCTTGCTGCGTCTGGGGGAGTGAAACAATAATTTACATAAATATGGGAGTTTTGCCGGCAGAAATATCTTGTGTGGTTAGAGCACCTTGTTCTTCAGACGTGAGGGTTTTAGAGAAATTACTCTCTGAATCTACTAGGTTCATGGCTTTGTTCATTTTCATTTTTTATTAAATTTAGCAATTTAGTGTTCCTGTATGGCAGAAGAGGGCATAGTAGACGCGGGGTTATCGAGGGGAAGGCATGAAGGGAGTTGGCTTTTGATAAGAAAGTGATACGAAGCCTCGGTAACTGTCACATCGCTCTTCATACTAAGACTTAACTGCTGGACTAGTAAACTTGCTTGACTTTAATCTATCGTCTCTGCCTTGCTCTCTGAGTTCTGGTATCAAAGGTCTCATCAACAGATTCGTGGGAATTAGAGTGTTTAAAAGAATATGGAGTCAGATCTTTTATGGCCTTCAGTTCTGAATTTATTCCCACAATTCCCAACAATATTTCATCTGTTGCGTGCCAGACGCAGGACGGTGCAGCAGCCTGCCACTGTAGCATCTTCAGAGGGTTAGAGGGAGATAATTGAACCACTCCCTTGTCTCCTACCACCTCCACGGCATCAAGGGGGCATCCAACGGCAGAGCTGGCCTTCTTAGGGCACACACTTGGCCCAGTTAAACTGTGCCCGAGATTTGACCCAGTGTCGGTTCATTTGATTAATGTGGTCACTCCGTACCGGTAGACTAATCCGTAATAGTAATACTCCGGTTGATTATAATCGGGTCAGTTTTTTCCCCAGTCTATGAAGTCTTATGAGTCAGAGGTCAGAGGTCGGGACAACACAGTCTCACTCTGCTTGGTCAGGTTCTGTTGGTGTTCTGTTGGAGCTTTCAATTATTCAAATCTAATTCCATCTGCAGAGATATTTGACGCTCTGGGTAACAATTTGGCATTTTTCAGCGTGCAGGCTAAAACCATTTAGTTAGGGTTAGAGAAACATCATGGGTGGGGTTAAACATGTTCGTTTAAGTGACATGCAGGACAAGAACGGGACATTAACGGGTTGGGGGGGATCAGCACTATGTTCCCACAGCCCAATGGTCCCACAGCCCTATGTTACCACCGCACTATGTTCCCACAGCCCTATGTTCCCACAGCCCTATGTTCTCAAAGCACTATGTTCTCACAGCCCTATGTTCCAACAGCCCTATGTTCCCACAGCCCTATGTTCCCACAGCCCTATATTACCACAGCCCTATGTTCCCACAGCCCTATGTTACCACAGCTCTATGTTCCCACAGCCCTATGTTCCCACAGCCCTATGTTCCCACAGCCCTATATTACCACAGCCCTATGTTACCACAGCCCTATGTTCTCACAGCCCTATGTTCCCACAGCCCTATGTTCCCACAGCCCTATGTTCCCACAGCCCTATGGTCCCACAGCCCTATGTTCCCACAGCCCTATGTTCCCACAGCCCTATGTTACCACAGCCCTATATTACCACAGCCCTATGTTCCCACAGCCCTATGTTCCCACAGCCCTATGTTCCCACAGCCCTATGTTCTCACAGTCCTATGTTCTCACAGCCCTATGTTCCCACAGCCCTATGTTCCCACAGCCCTATGGTCCCACAGCCCTATGTTCCCACAGCCCTATGTTACCACAGCCCTATGTTCTCACAGCCCTATGTTCCCACAGCCCTATGTTCCCACAGCCCTATGTTACCACAGCCCTATATTACCACAGCCCTATGTTCCCACAGCCCTATGTTCCCACAGCCCTATGTTCCCACAGCCCTATGTTCCCACAGCCCTATGTTCCCACAGCCCTATGTTACCACAGCCCTATGTTCCCACAGCCCTATGTTCCCACAGCCCAATGTTCCCAGCCCAGCCCTTATGTTCCCACAGCCCAATATTCCACAGTCCCATGCCCTATGTTCTCACAGCCCTATGTTCCTACAGCCCTATGTTCTCACAGCACTATGTTACCACAGCACTATGTTACCACAGCCCTATGTTCCCACAGCCCTATGTTCTCACAGCCTTATGTTCCTACAGCCCTATGTTCTCACAGCACTATGTTACCACAGCACTATGTTACCACAGCCCTATGTTACCACAGCCCTATGTTCCCACAGTCCTATGTTCTCACAGCCCTATGTTCCTACAGCCCTATGTTCTCACAGCACTATGTTACCACAGCACTATGTTACCACAGCCCTATGTTCCCACAGCCCTATGGCCCCACAGCCCTATGTTACCACAGCCCTATGTTCTCACAGCCCTATGGCCCCACAGCCCTATGTTCTCACAGCCCTATGTTCTCACAGCCCTATGTTCCCACAGTCCTATGTTCTCACAGCCCTATGTTACCACAGTCCTATGTTCCCACAGCTCTATGTTACCACAGCCCTATGTTCCCACAGCCCTATATAACCACAGCCCTATGTTCCCACAGCCCTATGTTCCCACAGCCCTATGTTCCCACAGCCCTATGGTCCCACAGCCCTATGTTCCCACAGTCCTATGTTCTCACAGCCCTGTTACCACAGTCCTATGTTCCCACAGCTCTATGTTCCCACAGCCCTATGTTCCCACAGCCCTATGTTCCCACAGCCCTATGGCCCCACAGCCCTATGTTACCACATTATTAGGACATTTTCAAAATTTCAAAATTAGGTATTGCGTTCCTACATTTCCCTTCAATTGAAGCCCTATCCTCCCACAAAATTGTTTAGGGTTAGGTTTAGATGGACAAATTTATGAAAAAGGAAATGTGGGAACATAGGGCCTAATTTTGGAAAAAACTCTTAGAAATGTGGGAACATAGGCACGCTCCCGAGTTGGGAGTGAGAACGTTGTCTTTTCCAGTATTGAACCATACAGATATCAATATTCCTGAATCTGAACCAGGAGGAGAGGTCACATAGACGATGAGATGTTAGTTTCTGATAGATAATTCAATAACATCTGAAACATGATTTCTGAAGTTGGTTAACTTTGTGTTCTGTTGGTGGGTTAGTTCGACATAATTCTGTTATTTTGATAATCTGTTTATTAAGGCTGCACATCCATCCATCCATCCATCCATCTTCGTCCGCTTATCCGGTGTCGGGTCGCGGGGGGAGCAGCTCCAGCAGGGGACCCCAAACTTCCCTTTCCCGAGCAACATTAACCAGCTCCGACTGGGGATCCGAGGATGTTCCCAGGCCAGGTTGGAGATATAATCCCTCCACCTAGTCCTGGGTCTTCCCCGAGGCCTCCTCCCAGCTGGACGTGCCTGGAACACCTCCCTAGGGAGGCGCCCAGGGGGCATCCTTACCAGATGCCCGAACCACCTCAACTGGCTCCTTTCGACGCAAAAGAGCAGCGGCTCTACTCCGAGCTCCTCACGGATGACTGAGCTTCTCACCCTAAGGCTGCACAATATATTGCAAATGTTGATATTGAGGTACCTGTATGGCAAAGACTGCTTAAACTGCAATAAATGATAGCATATAGAGCTCCCCAGTGTGGTTCTGGTAGTAAATAGCCCATTGATATTCTCCATAAGGATTTAGATTATCAGCCATAATGTCTTTATCATCCGAGGTAGACTGACCCCGAGCTGTGAGGTTATGTAACAAAAGACCTCCCTTGTGTTGTGTTGTTGAAGGCGTAGCTCCAACGTGTCCTTTCCTTTCCTTATCTCCTTTAAACACTTTATGTATCAGTGTAATGTTATTCTATGTTGCTTAGTTTGGCATTAACCCCTAACCCTGGCAAAAGTTTCTTCAGGTGAAGGATCTGAATATTTCTAACCTCACTAACTGTAAGGCAGAGTTTCGTCCAGCAGGTGGAGCTGCTGTTGCATGCTGGGATATCTCCAGTGTGTCCTTCTGGAGCCTGAAACTCCTTCAAGGTAAGTTCCTCTCTCTCAGTCTCAGACGGACCTTCTCAGATATCCATCCTCAGCGGGACTACTTCTTTATTTCAGGATTTTATTGGACAGATTTTAAGCTTTTAAACTTTTAAACAGAGGAATACAGACAGCTTTTTAAACATCCGACTTTACAACAATATAAATATGTTAACAGCTTCATATGTTAGTTTAATGTAAACACAGTCCAGTTTATAGAGTCTGCAGAAAACTCCCACACAGCTTTACTGCTAACCTCATTCATTCATTCAACCTTTATTTAAACTCAGAGATCATCAGTTACAACAACATGGAGTCAGTTACACAGACAAGAATAACACAGCGAGCTCTATAACCCAACACACATGTGCTTTAAGAAAGCTTTATTATTAGACTTTGTTAAATTGCTTATCCAAAGTTATTTAAAGCATGCAAATGTGGTCAGTTTGCTCTATATTTCTGTTATCCATTAGTCAGACTGGCCACCCCCCCTCCCCCTCTACAAGGTCCTGGCTGGACAGAGGAGCAGTTACAGTGAGCAACTGCTCTCGCTGCACTGTAGGACAGAGAGGTTCAGGAGATCCTTTGTCCCCACAGGCATCAGGCTATTTAACACCCCCCTTATTTCCCACTAACCCTTAACCCAGATATAATATAATTATGCTGCTTTTATTCTGTTTTTAACTCTCTTGTGTATGCATTCGCAGTGTATTTATTTATTTATTAATTATGGGGAACTGTGTGGTGTATAGGAATGTGTGTTTATGTGTGAGCTGCTGGACACTTGAATTTCCCCATGGGGATGAATAAAGTATCTTCTATCTATCTATCTATCTATCTATCTATCTATCTATCTATCTATCTATCTATCTATCTATCTATCTATCTATCTATCCCAACACCAGCATGGAGAGAGGAAGTCATCCGTTCTGTTTGCATGGTGTTATAAGTTAGACTTTCTGATTCTAATATGTGGTGCTACGTTGTCAATAAAGATAATAAATATACTTTTGACTGTACTTATTTGCATTATATTTGCATATTTATTAGGGGTGGAGCCAGTGGCCTTGACACAGTGTGGCAGTGGAACTCAGGTATGTGGAAGATACAGGGGTGTCGGACTGGGGGAGGGGACTGAGTAGGGTCCTCATGTGAGGAGGGGCCAAAAAGATGCTGGAATGAATAGCTGTGGATGCAGGGAGGGGCCATAGAGAATGCCTTCCTACAGGACCCAGCATGTTGGGCTACGCCCCTGGGCTGATACATATGTGTGTAAAGCAAGTCCAAGTTGAAGTTTGGAGGTTTAAAAAAGGTCCAGGTGAGACAGTGTGTGTTGTTGTTCCAGGAGGCAGGTGAACTAAAGTTACTATCTGAGTTCAGAGAGTCTTGTGGAGCATGAAGAACCAGAATGAGTTCCTCTGAGTGAGCTGCTAGTCTCTGACAGGTTAATGTTGTGTGGGGGTGTGAGGCAGCAGCTGTCAGAGAGTTCCTGTATGATGGAGAACAGGTTGACAGGTTTCTGACTTCAGAAATGCAAACAGAGAAACATGACTTCCTGCTGAGCTCAGAGGAACAGCTGGGGGGGGGGGTTTCATATTGTTGAAGTCCTCACTTCAAATCAACAGATCTGGAGACACGTGGTTTTCACTGGTCAGGGAGGGGGGGGGGCAGCCTCCAGGACAGTTACCTTTAACCTCTATACTTTAGCAGAGAAAAGGGGCCAGAGGTCTGGGAGGACACGGTCCTTTACAGGCCGGGACAGCTGGCTTTAGTGGAGAAAGTTTAGAAGCCAAAATAACTAGTTAACGTAAGAAAGATTTCTGGTCATGTGATGCCTGTTTACACCGGTACGCACATGCCCAGTGGGTGTGAATGGTCATGTGATCTGTGATGTCAGAAGTGTTGTTATGGACACAGATTAGGTCTGCTGCTGGAGATCCATGGTCATTGTCTCCATCTAGTGGACAACAGTGTGTGTGTGTGTGTGTGTGTGTGTGTGTGTGTGTGTGTGTGTGTGTGTGTGTGTGTGTGTGTGTGTGTGTGTGTGTGTGTGTGTGTGTGTGTGTGTGTGTGTGTGTGTGTGTGTGTGTGTGTGTGTTAGTTAGTGCTGTTTCTGCAAAAAGAGAGCTGTGAGTGGGAGGGCAGAGAGGGATAGACAGACAGACACACACACTCACACACACACACACACACACAGACACACACACACAGACACACACACACACACACACACACACACACACACACACACACACACAGACACACACACACAGACAGAGAGAGGGAGGAGATAATGAGCAGTAGTGGAGGAGTGTCTGTTCCAGAGTTCAGTTTGCTCAGCAGCTCTCCGTCCAGCAGTCTGTCTCTCAGTCTGTCTCTCAGTCTGTCTCTCCGTCCAGCAGTCTGTCTCTCAGTTTCTGTCTGTCTCTCTCAGAATGGACCAGGTTCATTATGGATTATTGATTATTGTGTTTCTGCTGCAGATGGACTGTTTACCCTCCGTTTACATCACTGACAACTCAGGTGAGACCCACTGCTGCTAAAACTACAGTACTGCTGCTAAAACTACAGTACTACTGCTAGAACTACAGTACTACTGCTGCTAAAACTACAGTACTACTGCTGCTAAAACTACAGTACTACTGCTAGAACTACAGTACTACTGCTGCTAAAACTACAGTACTACTGCTGCTAAAACTACAGTACTACTGCTAGAACTACAGTACTACTGCTGCTAAAACCACAGTACTACTGTTGCTAAAACCACAGTACTACTGCTAGAACCACAGTACTACTGCTGTTAAAACCACAGTACTACTGCTGCTAAAACCACAGTACTACTGTTAGAACCACAGTACTACTGCTGCTAAAACCACAGTACTACTGTTGTTAAAACCACAGTACTACTGCTAGAACCACAGTACTACTGTTGTTAAAACCACAGTACTACTGCTGCTAAAACCACAGTACTACTGTTAGAACCACAGTACTACTGCTGCTAAAACCACAGTACTACTGTTGCTAAAACCACAGTATTACTGCTAGAACCACAGTACTACTGTTGCTAAAACCACAGTACTACTGCTAGAACCACAGTACTACTGCTAGAACCACAGTACTGTTGTTAAAACCACAGTACTACTGCTGCTAAAACTACAGTACTACTGCTAAAGCTACAGTACTACTGCTAAAACTGCAGTACTACTGCTGCTAAAACTACAGTACTACTGCTAAAACTACAGTACTACTGCTAGAACTACAGTACTGCTGCTAAAACTACAGTACTACTGCTGCTAAAACTACAGTACTACTGCTAAAACTACAGTACTACTGCTAAAACTACAGTACTGCTGCTAGAACTACAGTACTGCTGCTACAAATACAGTACTACTGCTGCTAAAACTATATTACTACTGCTAAAACTACAGTACTACTGCTAATACTACAGTACTGCTGCTAAAACTACAGTACTGCTGCTAAAAATACAGTACTACTGCTGCTAAAACTATATTACTACTGCTAAAACTACAGTACTACTGCTAAAACTACAGTACTGCTGCTAAAACTACAGTACTACTGCTGCTAAAACTACAGTACTGCTGCTAAAACTACAGTACTACTGCTGCTAAAACTACAGTACTGCTGCTAAAACTACAGTAGGCTACTACTGCTAGAACTACAGTACTACTGCAACTCATACTGTCAACTAGACTGCTACTGCAACTCATACTGTCAATTACAGTACTACTGCAACTCATACTGTCATCTAGAGCAGCATGGTGGCCCAGTGGTTAGCACTGTGGCCTCACAGCAAGAAGGTTCTGGGTTTGAATCCAGGTGGTTCCGGGGCCTTTCTGTGTGGAGTTTGCATGTTCTCCCCATGTTTGCGTGGGTTTCCTCCGGGCGCTCCGGTTTCCCCCACCATCAAAAACATGTACTAGGTTCTCCAGTCAGTGCCCTTGAGCAAGGCACTGGCTCAGATCTGGAGTTGGTCCCCGGGCGCTGTGATTGGCTGCCCACTGCTCCCTTGAGGGATGGGTTAAATGCAGAGAATGAATTTCGCTACATGTACGTGTATGTGACAAATAAAGTACCTTTACCTTTAGAGTACTCGTACAACTCCTACTGTCATCTAGAGTACTCGTACAACTCCTACTGTCAACTAGAGTACTACTACAACTCCTACTGTCAGTGTGTTCTCTGTGGATCTCCGCTGGTTTTGGTCTGGTTACAGGTAAAAGTCCTGCAAGTTGTACTGCAAGTTAAAGTATGAAAGTATCGGCATCAAAATATATTTCAAGTACTGAAAGTAAAAGTACTTGCGCAGAATGTCTCATTTCAGCATCATTTATTGATGAATAAACTCTAAATATTGATGCATTGATGTGTTCCTTAATGTTGCAGCCTGTAAAGGTAACTCAGTCTATAATATAATATCTATAATATTTAGTTTTAATAATCAGAGTCTGCAGTAACGGGAGCTGAGTTGGTGGAAGACTTTGGTGCACGTGTTTGGTGAAAGGTTTATGAACATGTTTTTCTTATTACTATTATAACTATTATAACTAATATTATTATCACCATAACTGTGTATACACGTTGGGAAAGCTAGAGCAGTTCATCAGCTTCATGTTTACATTACAAGTTACTTTAAAGGACTTCTTACTTCTCCATCCGTGGTGAAGAGACTGATATTAGAAGATCCATTTCTGGGTTTTATTCATCAATATCAGATCATATATACTGTATAATAACCTGAGCTTCCCTTGACTTCCTCCAATCACAGCACCCACCCCACTCTGAGAGACATTTTTAAAGTAGTATAATAAAAAGTTTTCACTGTCTCTCGCAGTTTCATCACAACAGAGAAAACACAGAATACATTGCAACTTTTATCGCAGGTCTTAACAAAAGCTGCCACAAATCAGGCATTCTGGGGCGCAACAACCTGGAAAACAGGCGGTGAAATCCTGGGGGGACTTCTGAAGTACCCCTCTTAACCCCCCTCTGACCTCATGACCATATTCTACTGTCCAACAGGCCAACAGGGCTCCTGTCATGTCTCTTAAAACACTTCCAAACATGAGACCAAAGCCCCTTTAAATGGGTGATAACTTCCTCTGGTTACCCTCAGTATTACTTGTTCTTACAGTAGTACAAGATGAGGAGTTTATTTGGGATATTTCAGCTGCAAAACCAATTTATCTTGAATATGAAACAGACTCTAACCTGCTGCATTATAAAAATATCAATGTTTACAGTAATGTACTTTTTTATTTAACAAGAACACATAAAGTTAGACTGTGCAGACTCTGGAGTCAGAGAGTTTGGAGACATTTCATTCAGATATCTGAGATTCTCTCCCGCCAAAATAAAAGCCTAACTTTGGAGCGTTCTTTAACCCCCGTCCCAACCCCTAGCGTGACACAGTTAGTCCCAACGCCAGTGTTTTCTCTCGGTTTGTGGAAGACTTAGGTGCCCGTATTTGGCGGGGGGGTTAGGCATACTTCCTCAAGAAAATGTGACTTTTTTCTATGAATAAAATAAGCATATTTGTTTATCATTCTGGACCGTTATTATCTCCATATGTGTGTCTCAAATGTTGGAGAAACCACAGCAGATAAAACATAACACTCCACCTCTGGCGTGCCCAGTAGAGCGTGCGCCCCATGGAGGCCGAGTCCTTGGCAGTGGTCCGGGTTTGAATCTGCCCTGCGGCTCTTTTCCGCATGTCGCCCTCTCTCCCCTTCCCTCTTTTCATGCTATCCTGTCGATTAAGAAGAAACAATCTTTAAAAAATCTATTAAATAAAAGCTCGTTGATTTAACATCCATAAGCTTTATAACGGTAGCCTGGTGAGACCGTCCTGATCTGGTGAGCTCCAGTTCTCCACTCGCAGATCATTCTGGCATCTTGAGGTAGAGAAAATTTGGAGTCGTTTGTTTTACTTTCAGTACCTGATCTGAAGTCGTTTGAAACGACCGACCAATCAGCGTTGGTTTTGAGGCGGTTTAAGTGTGACCCAATGAGAAGCGACTGTTCAGTCTGAACAACGTGGAGGCTTCCACGGAGGAGATGCGTGTAGCTATCGCAGCAAGTTAGATCTGAATGATGTGCCCTGCTATGACATGAACTTCCACGATAACCTTCGAAGTCAATGTGACTTCTAATGTGACTGTTATCACCACTGTTCATCACGCCCCCAACCGGCCCGTCAGACCCCGCCTACCAAGAGTCTGGGTCTGCCGAGGTTTCTTCCTAAAAGGGAGTTTTTTCTTGCCACTGTCGCAATAGCCACTGCTAATGCTTGCTCTTGAGGGAATTACTGTAATTGTTGGGGTTTTGGAATTTATAGAGTGTGGTCTAGACCTACTCTATCTGTAAAGTGTCTCGAGATAACTTTTGTTATGATTTGATACTATAAATAAAATTGAATTGAAATTGAATTGAATTGAATTAGAAAGTAGTCCTTCACTGAAAGAAGAGCAAAAAATGGCACTCGGAGGAAAAGATGATTTTGCTCTTCTCCCGACTGGTTTCGGTAAGAGTTTGATCTGATTGGTTGATTTGGCTGAGTCTGTGAGGAGTCAGGAGAGAGAAGGGGTCTCCCTGTGGTCCTGGTCTAAGTCTGAGAGGAGTCAGGAGAGAGAAGGGGTCTCCCTGTGGTCCTGGTCTAAGTCTGAGAGGAGTCAGGAGAGAGAAGGGGTCTCCCTGTGGTCCTGGTCCTGGTCTAAGAGGAGTCAGGAGAGAGAAGGGGTCTCCCTGTGGTCCTGGTCTGAGTCTGAGAGGAGTCAGGAGAGAGAAGGGGTCTCCTCATGGTCCTGGTCTGTGAGGGGTCAGGAGAGAGAAGGGGTCTTCCTGTGGTCCTGGTCCTGGTCTGAGAGGAGTCAGGAGAGAGAAGGGGTCTCCCTGTGGTCCTAGTCTGAGTCTGTGAGGAGTCAGGAGAGAGAAGGGGTCTCCCTGTGGTCCTGGTCCTGGTCTAAGAGGAGTCAGGAGAGAGAAGGGGTCTCCCTGTGGTCCTGGTCTGAGTCTGTGAGGAGTCAGGAGAGAAAAGGGGTCTCCCTGTGGTCCTGGTCTGAGTCTGTGAGGAGTCAGGAGAGAGAAGGGGTCTCCCTGTGGTCCTGGTCTGAGTCTGAGAGGATTCAGGAGAGAGAAGTGGTCTCCTCATGGTCCTGGTCTGAGTCTGAGAGGAGTCAGGAGAGGAAGGGGTCTCCCTGTGGTCCTGGTCCTGGTCTGAAAGGAGTCAGGAGAGAGAAGGGGTCTCCTCATGGTCCTGGTCTGAGAGGAGTCAGGAGAGAGAAGGGGTCTCCCTGTGGTCCTGGTCTGAGTCTGAGAGGAGTCAGGAGAGAGAAGGGCTCTCCCTGTGGTCCTGCTCTGATTCTGAGAGGAGTCAGGAGAGAGAAGGGGTCTCCTCATGGTCCTGGTCTGTGAGGTGTCAGGAGAGAGAAGGGGTCTCCCTGTGGTCCTGGTCTGAGTCTGAGAGGAGTCAGGAGAGAAGGGGTCTCCTCATGGTCCTGGTCTGTGAGGTGTCAGGAGAGAGAAGGGATCTTCCTGTGGTCCTGGTCCTGGTCTGAGAGGAGTCAGGAGAGAGAAGGGGTCTCCCTGTGGTCCTGGTCTGAGTCTGTGAGGAGTCAGGAGAGAGAAGGGGTCTCCTTGTGGTCCTGGTCTGAGTCTGTGAGGAGTCAGGAGAGAGAAGGGGTCTCCCTGTGGTCCTGGCCTGGTCTGTGAGGAGTCAGGAGAGAGAAGGGGTCTCCCTGTGGTCCTGGTATGAGTCTGAGAAGATTCAGGAGAGAGAAGTGGTCTCCTCTTGGTCCTGATCTGAGTCTGAGAGGAGTCAGGAGAGAGAAGGGGTCTCCCTGTGGTCCTGGTCCTGGTCTGAAAGGAGTCAGGAGAGAGAAGGGGTCTCCTCATGGTCCTGGTCTGAGAGGAGTCAGGAGAGAGAAGGGGTCTCCCTGTGGTCCTTGTCTGAGTCTGAGAGGAGTCAGGAGAGAGAAGGGGTCTCCTCATGGTCCTGGTCTGTGAGGTGTCAGAAGAGAGAAGGGGTCTTCCTGTGGTCCTGGTCCTGGTCTGAGAGGAGTCAGGAGAGCCCTGTGTGCTGCAGCAGATGGAAACTGTTTCTGTTTCTGACTCACAGAATATTCCTCTCCACGTTTTCCCATAAATCTTTGTGTTTATACGTGTCTGGCGTTTGAGGAATGTGGAGGATTCAGATCACATTTCATCATACTCTGAGTGTGTGTGTGTGTGTGTGTGTGTGTGTGTGTGTGTGTGTGTGTGTGTGTGTGTGTGTGTGTGTGTGTGTGTGTGTGTGTGTCTGTGACCGTTGACCTCAGCCTCCTTTTTCCTGTGAAACTACCACAGATATACTGCTTTGTTCTGACACACACACACACACACACACACACACACACACACACACAGAGAGAGAGAGACACACACACACACACACACACACACACACACACACACACACAGTGATTTAAGGGTTAGCGATTTGCGTCTCTGAGACCTAAAGTGAAACCAGAACCTCCAGGTTCTGTTCCAGTGAGGAGAAACCACTCTGGCTTCATAACAACTTTAATAACTGAAGGAAAACTCGTTCAAAGTTTGTTTTTATTCTTTTTAACAACATAAATCACATTCACAGTCCCCCACCCCTTAGAATAGCATCCATACTGTCCTTTAAATCAAAATAGAATTGTAAGAACCGAATAGTTATAAAGTAAAGTATACATACAAACATACTAACAAATATTAACTGAAGGAAAACTCCAGTCTGCTGCTTTCAGTTCTTAAATCAGCCATTCCAGATAGATAGTATGTTTCATGGTGATATACACGCACAAATACAAAAACATAACTTATATCAGTGGAGCGTTTGTCATGAAAACTAAAGTTGTCATGTTGACATTTAAGGTGTGTTGATGGATGCACGATGTCTTGTGCATCGAGTAACATGCAAGAAAACATTCCACCTTAAAAGTGTCTGGTAGCTGCCTGCGGGAGGTTAAAGTTTACATTAAGAACTGATCAGGTCATTGATAAACCAGATATTATAAGATCCATTTCTGGGTTTTATTAATCGATAAACTGTACATATTATCCCTCAAACAAAGATGACTAACCTCCGGTGGATCTGTGAGGACTATGGTTAACTGCTCCTCAGATCTCTGTAGGGTAAATCCAGACAGCTAGATAGACTATCTGTCTGTCTGTCTGTCTAACAGCTAGCTAGACTATCTGTCTGTCTGTCTAACAGCTAGCTAGACTGTCTGTCTGTCTGTCTGTCTAACAGCTAGCTAGACTATCTGTCTGTCTGTCTGTCTGTCTAACAGCTAGCTAGACTATCTGTCTGTCTGTCTGTCTGTCTGTCTTTCTAACAGCTAGCTAGACTGTCTGTCTGTCTGTCTGTCTAACAGCTAGCTAGACTATCTGTCTGTCTGTCTGTCTGTCTGTCTAACAGCTAGCTAGACTATCTGTCTGTCTGTCTGTCTGTCTGTCTTTCTAACAGCTAGCTAGACTATCTGTCTGTCTGTCTGTCTGTCTTTCTAACAGCTAGCTAGACTATCTGTCCAATCAGAGTTTTCTGTTCCACGACTAAAACTACTTCTGAAGGTCCACATGTTCCACCAGAACCAGTTCCTTCCTGAGACTATTTAGCAGAGGCACCGTGGCTCCGTCCGGAGCTTAGCCCCGCCCACGATGATTGTGATTGGTTTAAAGAAATGCCAATAAACCAGAGCACGTTGTTCTCCCATCCAGGAAAGCTGTGTGGACTAGCCAGACCAGCCACTATTTGAACCGAGACCTTTAACTAATGAATTAATGAATTAATGAACTAATGAACTAATGTGCTAATGTGCTAATGAACTAATGTGCTAATGTGCTAATGAATTAATGAATTAATGAATTAATGAATTAATGAATTAATGAATTAATGAACTAATGTGCTAATGTGCTAATGAACTAATGTGCTAATGTGCTAATGAACTAATGAACTAATGTGCTAATGAGCTAATGTGCTAATGTGCTAATGAACTAATGAACTAATTGACTAATGAGCTAATGTACTAATGAACTAATGAACTAATGAACTAATGAATTAATTGAGCTAATGAACTAATTAACTAATTGAGCTAATGAACTAATCAACTAATGATCTAATTGATCTTTTCTATCTCAGATTCTCTCCATCAGGTTCTGTCAGAGTTCGCTGTCGTTCGTCCAATCAGAACCGACTCCATTGGCCGTTTCCTGCCAGGCCGCAGCAGAAGACACGCCCCGCCCCCACAGGCCCCGCCCCCACAGGCCCCGCCCCCTGTCAGCGGGAGGGGTGGGGGCTCGGTGTTCTACAACGTGACGGTGTTCGGCCGGCGGCTGCAGCTGATTCTGCGTCCCAACGCGCGCCTCGTGGCCCCCGCTGCCTCCGTGGAGTGGTGGGAGGAGTCAGGGCGCAAACGCTCGCAGCCAATCACAGACTCCGGCTGCTTCTACAGCGGAGAGGTGGCCGACATGGAGGACACGGCCGTCGCTGTCAGCAACTGTGAT